>NC_134691.1:320531002-320831002 GCF_050947455.1 Rhinoderma darwinii
TATATATATATATATATATATATATATATATATATACAGTGAAGGAAATAAGTATTTGATCCCTTGCTGATTTTGTAAGTTTGCCCACTGTCAAAGACATGAACAGTCTAGAATTTTTAGGCTCAGTTAATTTTACCAGTGAGAGATAGATTATATATTAAAAAAAAAGAAAAAGAAAATCACATTGTCAAAATTATATATATTTATTTGCATTGTGCACAGAGAAATAAGTATTTGATCCCTTTGGCAAACAAGACTTAATTGTAAAGGATCTGCCAGGCACTACGTCTGTGGATACTCCCAGGATTAATCAATCGACACCTGAGGCCGGACCTCTTAGACTGACTCCGGCTCCCACCAATCAGGGTGGCAGGCTCAGGAGTGGGAGAGCCTATCGCGGCCTGGTCAGTCGGAGTTAGCTCCGCCCCCTGTCCATTTATACCTGCCGTTTTCTCTTCCTCATTGCTTGTGATTCTTCCTGGTTTCCTGGCCCTGCTACAGCCTTGCTCCAGCCTGCTACTGCCTTGCTTCAGCCTTGCTACAGCTTCCGCTTATCCTGCTTCGCTCTGACCCCGGCTTGCTTCCTGCTCCTTGCTCTGCATTCGCAACTTCGTGACATCCTGATTCTGACTGGCTCGTGGACCACTCTGGTTTCCTCACGGTGTTCCGTGGGCTACTGCCCCTTCCCTTGCTTGTTCCCTGTTTGTATTCCCTTGCACTTAGTCAGCGTAGGGACCGCCGCCCAGTTGTACCCCGTCGCCTAGGGCGGGTCGTTGCAAGTAGGCAGGGACAGGGCGGTGGGTAGATTAGGGCTCACTTATCCCCTTCCCCTTCTTCCTGCCATAACATTAATACTTGGTGGCAAAACCCTTGTTGGCAAGCACAGCATGTAGACGTTTTTTGTAGTTGATGATGAGGTTTGCACACATGTTAGATGGAATTTTGGCCCACTCCTCTTTGCAGATCATCTGTAAATCATTAAGATTTCGAGGCTGTCGCTTGGCAACTCGGATCTTCAGCTCCCTCCATAAGTTTTCGATGGGATTAAGGTCTGGAGACTGGCTAGGCCACTCCATGACCTTAATGTGCTTCTTTTTGAGCCACTCCTTTGTTGCCTTAGCTGTATGTTTCGGGTCATTGTCTTGCTGGAAGACCCAGCCACGAGCCATTTTTAATGTCCTGGTGGAGGGAAGGAGGTTGTCACTTTGACGGTACATGGCTCCATCCATTCTCCCATTGATGCGGTGAAGTAGTCCTGTGCCCTTAGCAGAGAAACACCCCTAAAACATAATGTTTCCACCTCCATGCTTGACAGTGGGGACGGTGTTCTTTGGGTCATAGGCAGCATTTCTCTTCCTCCAAACACGGCGAGTTAAGTTAATGCCAAAGAGCTCAATTTTAGTCTCATATGACCACAGCACCTTCTCCCAATCACTGTCAGAGTCATCCAGATGTTCATTTGCAAACTTCAGACGGGCCTGTACATGTGCCTTCTTGAGCAGGGGGACCTTGCGGGCACTGCAGGATTTTAATCCATTACGGCGTAATGTGTTACCAATGGTTTTCTTGGTGACTGTGGTCCCAGCTGCCTTGAGATCATTAACAAGTTCCCCCCGTGTAGTTTTCGGCTGAGCTCTCACCTTCCTCAGGATCAAGGATACCCCACGAGGTGAGATTTTGCATGGAGCCCCAGATCGATGTCGATTGACAGTCATTTTGTATGTCTTCCATTTTCTTACTATTGCACCAACAGTTCTCTCCTTCTCACCCAGCATCTTACTTATGGTTTTGTAGCCCATTCCAGCCTTGTGCAGGTCTATGATCTTGTCCCTGACATCCTTAGAAAGCTCTTTGGTCTTGCCCATGTTGTAGAGGTTAGAGTCAGACTGAATAATTGAGTCTGTGGACAGGAGTCTTTTATACAGGTGACCATTTAAGACAGCTGTCTTTATTGCAGGCACCAAGTTGATTTGGAGCGTGTAACTGGTCTGGAGGAGGCTGAACTCTTAATGGTTGGTAGGGGATCAAATACTTATTTCTCTGTGCACAATGCAAATAAATATATATAATTTTGACTATGTGATTAACTTTTTTTTTTTTATATAATCCATCTCTCACTGGTAAAATTAATTCTAGACTGTTCATGTCTTCGACAGTGGGCAAACTTACAAAATCAGCAAGGGATCAAATACTTATTTCCTTCACTGTATATATATACTATTCAGGCCTGGATTACTCAGGTGCTGGTTATATTGTTTCTGGCATGTGCTAAACTCTTTCCAGATTCTAATTGATGACTTCTTTATGTCTTTGTACAGTGGCCCCTGTTGGTACTCTGAGAGATCTAGTTTTTTCATTGTGGTTTTATGTGTATTCAGGGATCAGTAGTTCCACTGGTTTGTTTGCCTTTCCTGCGCGTTTAGTCTGCTGCCAAGCTGTAGTCTTGTCCTGCTCTGGGATAGTAATCAGATAGGGTCAGTGAGTGCTGTAAACTCTTGTCCACTATCTCTTCACCTGTTAACTGCTTGTACGCTATTCATCTTCCCTCCACTCCATTTATGCATCGTCTCCATCTTCTACTGCCTTTAGTATTCGGTTCCGCTCATCCACTGGTGAGTTACATGTGCCTTTTCTTTTCTGTCAATATTGATGCCTGTGATAGCGATTGTCTTGTATAGCGGTCTTGAGCACCACCAGCGGCATAAAAGTGTGCTGTCTGTTTAAATAATTGACATCACACTGACCAATGCAGTTCAATGAGGCTATTCACACATCTGTATTTTTTTGCTGAGCGTGTCTCCATTGCGACAAACTCGCCACATGTGCTATTCTGGTCGATTTTTGTGGAGCAGACTCGCCCATTGAAGACCGTGGGTGTGTAAAAAATAATGGACAGCACACAAACGACATTCATGTGCTATCCGTTTTTCACGGATCAGTTGCTAAAGAAATGAAGAGAAAAATAAAAACATAACACCATGAAGTGCTCGCAGAGGACAAACAGTCGAAAAAAATTATTACACAAGGAAACCACAGATACGCAGCACGGACAGTCATTTGCGTAAAAAAACAGCCTTTTTTTGCGGACGCAAATCGGATACACTTATGTGAATAAAGCCTAAGGTTGTCTGGGAAGAACTGCCACCTACTTTTGTGCCTTATGTCTATTCATCCTTTGTTCCATTTTATAATTTGCAATCCCTATTATGAAATGTAAAGCTCGGTCTAAGATATTGGACTGTATAAATAAACCATAATAATATTCTATATAAGATCCAAAAATGTACGTTGCTGATGCTTTAGTGTTTACCACATTCCTTCCTTTCCCCTCCCAAAAAAAATAAAATTAAAAAAAATTCCCTACTATAACTGCTTCATTAGGTATACATCTTTTGGCATTCACAAACGGAAATGTCAGTGCATATAATTATGCAATCAAAATGCGTCTATATAATCTTAATTAGGCAATATTCAGCAATCAAAAAGTAAATGCATCATTAATGAGGAATTAGTCAGACACATTTATTTTTTTCTTTCAACTGTATTAGGCCTAGTTCCCACCAACGTATAATACGTCCGTGCTATGCGCGTCGCACAGACCTATGTTACTGAATGGGGCCGTTCAGACTGTCAGTGAATATCACGCAGCGTATGTCCGCTGCGTGAAATGCACGACATGTCCTATATTTGGCCGTGTTTCGCGCTGCACGCACCCATTGAAGTCAATGGGTGCATGCAAATCGCGCTCGGCACACGGAAGCACTTCCGGGTGCTGCGCGTGATTCGCCCAACAGCAGTAAAATAAATTAAGGAAAACAGAAAAGCACCACATGCTTTTCTGTTTGTAAACAGAAAACCAGTGTCATCATGATGCAGGCTGCGCGAAAATCACGCAGCCGCGCACCATATGCTGATGACAGACGGACCTTTTGCGCGTGCAAAACGCAGCGTTTTTTTGCGCACACAAAACGGAAACGTCCGTGTGAATAAGGCCTTAGTGTAACTTATTTTTCCTATTATTGATGGTTTATTAACAAGTAATATAGAGAGAGCAAATAGCAGTTAGGGAAAAAAAAAAGAAAAAGCAGTTAGTATTATAATAGACCATAGCATGACATAGTAAAAGAGGCATTGAAGTGAATTTTTGAAGATGTGTGTAGCAGTAGCATTGCTAACATAGAACAAAACCTGCATCAAAATTGCTACTCTAGCACCGGATCTTATCCTGGTCAACCTCAGAGAACTACTGGGTAGTCAGACACAGTTTTTTTAATGGGATAGACAAGGTTATCACAGGTACTTCAAAGTTAGCACTAAAACTGCCGCCCCTTCTTGGCAGGACATGCTTAGAAGATGATCACGCTAATGACTCTGTTCAAATTTCGGATAGACCCAGCTACCATTTTAACTAGTCTGACAAGCATATTAATCTTGACTATTGCTATCATAAATACTACCTGCCTCTACCTTTTTAAAGAGGACTAGTCCCCTCTCCTGACACATCTATTTTAATAAATACTTGTGTTCCCCATGAAATAACCATTCTAGATCATCTTTTCTTAGAGCTCTATGTTGTGCTGTTCCTCTGTTATTCCTCCTGGAAGTTTATTAAATAAATTGATAACTGGGTGTTACCAGTCCCCTTGTCATAGGGGTGTGTCCCTGCACAGTCTGGATTCACACGAGGTCATTACGTCCGTAATTGACAGACGTATTTCGGCCGCAAGTCCCGGACCGAACACAGTGCAGGGAGCCAGGCTCCTAGCATCATAGTGATGTACGATGCTAGGAGTCCCTGCCTCTCCATGGAACTACTGTCCCGTACTGAAAACATGATTACAGTACGGGACAGTTGTCCCGCAGCGAGGCAGGGACTCCTAGCATCGTACATAACTATGATGCTAGGAGCCCGGCTCCCTGCACTGTGTTCGGTCCGGGACTTGCGGCCGAAATACGTCCGTCAATTACGGACGTAATGACCTCGTGTGAATCCAGCCTTATGTGATTGGACATTGTCAGACTGTATAGGGACACACCCCAAACTGGTAACACGATAGATAGATAGATAGATAGATAGATAGATAGATAGATAGATAGATAGATAGATAGATAGATAGATAGATATGTGATAGATAGATAGATAGATAGATAGATAGATAGATAGATAGATAGATAGATAGATAGATAGATAGATAGATAGATAGATAGATAGATATGTGATAGATAGATAGATAGATAGATAGATAGATAGATAGATAGATAGATAGATAGATAGATAGATAGATATGAGGTTGCTGTAGATTTATTCAGACAGGTACATAACAAAAAAAGTGCATACAGAGCTGCAACGTTTCGGCAGGCACCCACCTACATCCAGCACTCACAACACATGTGCGGAAGAGTCTCCAGTAGTATCTCAGCAACCCCAGTAAACATCTCATCCACTGGTGTATGCTTCTCCCAAGCTCCACCTTTATTCATTTCTATCACATATATAATAGACAATAGTGAATATTGGGCATCTACAAACCTCACCGCAACCGCTGAGTGTACCGATCCATCGCCGCTAAGGATATTGAAAAAATTACATATTTTCTATTTTGCATCTAAACAATACCATTGCACTTGTCCGGAATACAGAAGCCAGAGAGACTTAATTTCCTGTATAACATAGCGGCTATCAGTCCTAGTGCGCCTGCGCTGGATAACCGCGCATGCGCAATATCGACTGATTCCGCTAAAGACTCATGGAGCTGGGAGTAATAGCCTCTGGTTCAATAACCTCAAGTGCGCATGCGCAAGCGTACATCTGCCGCTCGGTACAGCGCACCATTTTTACTTTGAATATTAGATAGATTGATAGATATTAGGTGGATAGATAGATAGATATGAGGTGGATAGATAGATATGAGGTGGATGGGTGGAGATAGATGATAGATAGATAGATAGATAGATAGATAGATAGATAGATAGATAGATAGATAGATAGATAGATAGATAGATAGATAGATATGAGGTGGATAGATAGATAGATAGATATGAGGTGGATAGATAGATAGAGTTTGTTTACAGTGCCGTAATTACCACTGTAGCAGCCATCCAGCCGCTACGGGGCCCACGGCATGAGGGGGCCTGACACGCCCCCCCATGCAGCAGCCGTTATGGCTGCTACAGCGGTAGCGACACCACTATGAGGCCCGCACCACCGAGCCTCTAACATTTATTGGTCAGGGGGTACGGGCCCTCTCATATCCGGTGGCGTCGCTAGCACTGGAGGGGGTCCCGGTGCTAGCGACAGCCACCCCCTCTTGCAGTAATTGTACCTGCGTCTATAGCACGCAGGTACAATTACATGCATTAGCACTGAATGGCACCCGACCATTCAGCGCGTTACAATGACGCTGATTGGCGCGGCAAAATGACTTGCTCGCCAATCAGCGCCTTTCAACGATGCTAGCGTCGATCAGCACCAGCATACCTGCTCAGAAGAGATCAGGACAGCATTGCCACCGGACGTCGTGGGAACGGGTTCATGTGAGTATGTAAAGTTTTCTTTTTTTATAATAAATCTGGGAGTGGCATTATCTACAGGGGGTCTATATGTGGGGATGTGGAGCTCTATATACAGGGGGAGCTATATCAGTAACACTATATACAGGGGTGGGCAGGGGCGTAACTAGAAAAGACTGGGCCCCATAGCAAACTTTTGACTGGGCCCCCCCCCCTCCCCTGGGTGTCACACAACCCCCCCCCCCTTGTAGATAGTGCCTTTTTTACAGCCCCCCCCCCCTGTAGATAACACCATACAGCCCCCTCTGTAGATAGCACCATACATCCCCCTGTAGAGAACGCCATACAGCCCCCCCTGTAGAGAACGCCATACATCCCCCTGTAGATAACACCATACAGAGTCCCCCCTGTAGATAACGCCATACAGCCCCCTTTGTAGATATCTATGGCGTTATCTACAGGGGGGACTCTGTATGGCGTTATCTACAGGGGGGACTCTGTATGGCGTTATCTACAGGGGGGACTCTGTATGGCGTTATCTACAAAGGGGGCTGTATGGCGTTATCTACAGAGGGGGCTGTATGGCGTTATCTACAGGGGGGGCTGTATGGCGTTATCTACAGGGGGGCTGTATGGCGTTATCTACAGGGGGGACTCTGTATGGCGTTATCTACAGGGGGGACTCTGTATGGCGTTATCTACAGGGGGGACTCTGTATGGCGTTATCTACAAAGGGGGCTGTATGGCGTTATCTACAAAGGGGGCTGTATGGCGTTACCTACAGGGGGGCTGTATGGCGTTATCTACAGAGGGGGTGTATGGTGTTATCTACATAGGGGGCTGTATGGAGTTATCTACAGAGGGGGCTGTATGGCGCTATCTACAGGGGGGACGCTGTATGGTGTTCTCTACAGTGGGGGCTGTATGGCGTTATCTACAGAGGGGGCTGTATGGCGTTATCTACAGGGGGCTGTATGGCATTATCTACAGAGGGGGCTGTATGGCGCTAACGCCATACAGCCCCCCCTGTAGAGAACGCCATACAGCCCCCCTGCAGAGAATGCCATACAGCCCCCCCCCCTGTAGAGAACGCCATACAGCCCCCTCCTGTAGAAAACACCATACGTCCCCCCCTGTAGGGAACGCCATACAGCGTCCCCCCCTGTAGGGAACGCCATACAGCGTCCCCCCTCCCAAAAAAATACGACCTACAGTGTGTCCTACAAAATACATGTATCCCCTATCCACAGGAGAGGGGATACATGTGTGATCACTGGCAGCGATAGGGAGAACGGGGGACTGAAAGTCCCCTGAAGTTCTCCATGACTAACCTCTGACTTCCGGCGTCTGCGCAGCTCAATAAAAATGAAAGGAGCGCTGGTCACGCATGCGCACAAGCGCGACCGGCGCTCTATTCATTTCTACGGAGCTGCCGACACAGACCCCGGAAGTCCGAGGTTTGTGATGGAGAACTTCAGGGGACTTTTAGTCCCCCGTTCTCCCTATCAATGCCAGCGATCACACATGTATCCCCTATCCTGTGGCTGGCGTTTTGGGCGGCCGCCAGCGGCCCGAGGCTCACGTGGGGCCCATGGCCACCTAAAGTACAATGTAGTTTTGTTGCGTTTGTGCCGCGATTTTGCCGGGGGCAGGGGGCACTATCTATAAGTGGGGCTGCGTGTGGCACCTGGAGGGGCCCATGCATAAGTTTGCTATGGGGTCCAGTCTTTCCTAGTTACTTCCCTGTTTGTGTATAACATTTCCCCCCAAAATACTGCATCAAAGTGAATCAATTTTACTTTTTCTATTTGTATGTTTCATGTTTCTTTACCTCTGGAATTCTTTTAATCAGTGGTTTAACTAGATGCAACTGTACGGGCATAACAGCATCAGAAAAGAGACATTACTTCACTCCCTTCCCAAAGCTGAGACATGTGTGTTTCTGAAATTCTAGCACAAGTCGGCAATTAAAATAGCACAGCTGTTTGTTCAGGGCTGGAGTCTCCCAGGAACAGATCTCACGTTGCAGCATGTGTGAATGAAGCCCTTTTACCGGCTGCAGCCTCTACTAGAATAACTAGCCCCACGCTGCATCAGCATTTGGTCTTCAGCATAAAATCCCCCTCATATGACGTGGAGTGAATTTTAAGTGGAGAGTTTATTTTTCCATTATTTATTTATATATTTTTGGTTTTCTTCTACTCCAACTTTTACTAAACACATTTTTAACAGTCGTATTTATGTAAAATTCTGCAATCTTCATTTTTTATTTTCTCTCACAAAGCCTTTCCATGTGTAAGGGATATACCATGCAAGGGATACACCTGTGTTTAGGTACATTTTCACATATTCTTACATATATATATATATTTCTTGCCAAAAATATGAGAGAGAATTTAAAGAACACCAAATAGAGAAGCCCTGCACCGCCCCCTCAGGCCCTGCACTAGGTATAGCACAGAGCAACAGTTTTGCTTGTAGTGTTACTTTAACTGAAGAAATATGTAGATTGATTGCATTAAATCAGGGGTAGGGAACCTTTTTTCTGTCAAGGGCCATTTGGATATTTATAAAATCATTCGCGGGCCATACAAAATTATCAACTTTAAAACGAGCCTGCTATAGTTGGTAAAACATTTAATTAACTCACCCCTAATGTGATGACTGGAACTGCTTCTCTGCGGTGAGGCGTGTGATGTTAGTCGGTATTGATGATGATGATGATGCATTGGTCAGTCTGGAGCGCAGTTGACTCTTTACAATAGTAAGTTTTGAAAAGAACTTGCGGCAGTAAGGGCATGTACAGATGTGGCAGCAAATGTTGGTGCAGATTTGGGGCAATTACGCAATGAATCTGCACCAACATTTGCATATTTGACAGGTAATTCAGACGTTGAAGATATCACAGCGGACTTGCCACAGATTTCAGTTTTTGCATTGCAAAGGGTGAAATCCGCAGTGAAATTCCGCTTCTTCTCCGCAACAGACTGTACGGACTGAAAATTCCGCACTGCAGCCTATGGTCCACAGCGGAGTTTTCCGCAACGTCTGAACTAACTTGCCTAAAAAGGTATAGAAACAAATGTAAAAAACGTCCGCTGGAGAATTCCACTAAAGGCTGTCCACAGCAATTCCACCACGTCTGAATGTGCCCTTAGTTGTTCCGACTTACTTAAATGTCCCTGATGGAAAAACCCCATTATGACACATCCTCTGGATACATCATAAATGTCAGATAGGAGAAAAAGGAATTTGAGGCAGCACAGCCACATAAGTGAAAAAATGATCCTATTTATTCCACACGCAACATTTCCGCTCAGTGTGAGCCTTTCTCCAGCATGACATGAGGTCAGGCGACTCAGGTCGAGTGACTGGAATAAGCCGGCCCGGGAGTGGATTAGTCTGGTCACCTGACCTCACGTCACTAACTTGAGGTCAGGTGACTCAGGTCAGGTGACCGGACTTGTCCGCTCTCAGGCCTGCACGGACTGACCTTACTTAGACCGCAGCCGCCATACTTGGCTCTGTCCGCTCTCCTCCTGCTCCTAAATGTGATTGAGTAAGGCGGACGGAGCTAAGTGGCGGTCTGAGTGAGGTTAGGCCAGACCATATGATCTTGCTGGCCTTATACGGTCCGCTGGCCGGAAGTTCTCCATCCCTGTATTAAAGGATATCTGCACTCTTAGGCCTCATTCACACGACAGGGTCCGAGTGTCGGCCGGGAAAATCGGCCGTTTTTGGCCGATTTTCCCGGCCGGTTTGCATCCGTTTTGCATCCGTTCCGATTCCGTTCCGGGCCGAGTTGCCGTTTTTACCGGCCGATTTGGACCCGATTTGAATCCATTTTTTTCCCTGTCCGTTTTAAAATCGGATGAATTTCATTTAAAATTTGTTGCCACACACAGCCCTTTGTAGATAATGCCACAGCCCCCCTGGTAGGTAATGCCACCCAGCCCCCTGTAGGTGATGCCACCCAGCCCCCTGTAGGTGATGCCACACAGCCCCCTGTAGGTGATGCCACACAGCCCCCTGTAGGCGATGCCACACAGCCCCCTGCAGGCGATGCCACACAGCCCCCTGCAGGCGATGCCACACAGCCCCCTGCAGGCGATGCCACCCTGTCCCCTGTAGGTGATGCCACCCAGCTCCCTGTAGGTAATGCCACCCAGCCCCCTGTAGGTAATGCCACCAAGTCCCCTGTAGGTAATGCCACCAAGTCCCCTGTAGGTAATGCCACCAAGCCCCCTGTAGGTGATGCCACCAAGCCCCCTGTAGGTGATGCCACCCAGCCCCCTGTAGGAGATGCCACACAGCCCCCTGTAGGTGATGCCACACAGCCCCCTGTAGGCGATGCCACCCTGCCCCCTGTAGGTGATGCCACCCACCCTGCCCCCTGTAGGTGATGCCACCCTGCCCCCTGTAGGTGATGCCACCCTGCCCCCTGTAGGTGATGCCACCCAGCTCCCTGTAGGTGATGCCACCCACCCTGCCCCCTGTAGGTGATGCCACCCACCCTGCCCCCTGTAGGTGATGCCACACAGTCCCCTGTAGGTTGCACCCATCCCCCCCCCCCCTTTCCAGGAGAAGTCACTGACTTCAATGTCCATATATGGACAGTGTAGTCACTGACTTCTCCTGAAGAGGAATTCCCTGCCACAGGTCGGGAATTCCGCTTCAGAAGTGAGTGACGTCACTGTGTCCATATATGGACAGTGCAGGCGATGCCACACAGCCCCCTGCAGGCGATGCCACACAGCCCCCTGCAGGCGATGCCACCCTGTCCCCTGTAGGTGATGCCACCCAGCTCCCTGTAGGTAATGCCACCCAGCCCCCTGTAGGTAATGCCACCAAGTCCCCTGTAGGTAATGCCACCAAGTCCCCTGTAGGTAATGCCACCAAGCCCCCTGTAGGTGATGCCACCAAGCCCCCTGTAGGTGATGCCACCAAGCCCCCTGTAGGAGATGCCACACAGCCCCCTGTAGGTGATGCCACACAGCCCCCTGTAGGCGATGCCACCCTGCCCCCTGTAGGTGATGCCACCCACCCTGCCCCCTGTAGGTGATGCCACCCTGCCCCCTGTAGGTGATGCCACCCTGCCCCCTGTAGGTGATGCCACCCAGCTCCCTGTAGGTGATGCCACCCACCCTGCCCCCTGTAGGTGATGCCACCCACCCTGCCCCCTGTAGGTGATGCCACACAGTCCCCTGTAGGTTGCACCCATCCCCCCCCCCCCTTTCCAGGAGAAGTCACTGACTTCAATGTCCATATATGGACAGTGTAGTCACTGACTTCTCCTGAAGAGGAATTCCCTGCCACAGGTCGGGAATTCCGCTTCAGAAGTGAGTGACGTCACTGTGTCCATATATGGACAGTGTAGTCACTCACTTCTCCTGTAGCTGAATCCCCGGCCATAGAGTCGGGGATTCCGCTGCAGAAGTGCGTGACTTCGCTGTGTCCATATATGGACAGTGTAGTCATTCAATTCTCCTGTAGCGGCATCCCCGGCCATAGAGTCGGGGATTCCGCTGCAGAAGTGCGTGACTTCGCTGTGTCCATATATGGACAGTGTAGTCACTCACTTCTCCTGTAGCGGCATCCCCGGCCATAGAGTCGGGGATTCCGCTGCAGAAGTGCGTGACTTCGCTGTGTCCATATATGGACAGTGTAGTCACTCACTTCTCCTGTAGCGGCATCCCCGGCCATAGAGTCGGGGATTCCGCTGCAGAAGTGCGTGACTTCGCTGTGTCCATATATGGACAGTGTAGTCACTCACTTCTCCTCTAGCGGCATCCCCGGCCATAGAGTCGGGGATTCCGCTGCAGAAGTGCGTGACTTCGCTGTGTCCATATATGGACAGTGTAGTCACTCACTTCTCCTGTAGCGGCATCCCCGGCCATAGAGTCGGGGATTCCGCTGCAGAAGTGCGTGACTTCGCTGTGTCCATATATGGACAGTGTAGTCACTCACTTCTCCTGTAGCGGCATCCCCGGCCATAGAGTCGGGGATTCCGCTGCAGAAGTGCGTGACTTCGCTGTGTCCATATATGGACAGTGTAGTCACTCACTTCTCCTGTAGCGGCATCCCCGGCCATAGAGTCGGGGATTCCGCTGCAGAAGTGCGTGACTTCGCTGTGTCCATATATGGACAGTGTAGTCACTCACTTCTCCTGTAGCGGAATCCCCGGCCATAGAGTCGGGGATTCCGCTGCAGAAGTGCGTGACTTCGCTGTGTCCATATATGGACAGTGTAGTCACTCACTTCTCCTGTAGCGGCATCCCCGGCCATAGAGTCGGGGATTCCGCTGCAGAAGTGCGTGACTTCGCTGTGTCCATATATGGACAGTGCAGTCACGCACTTCTCCTGTAGCGGAATCCCCAATCCCCAGCCGGGGATTGGGGATTCCGACTCCTACAGCGAGCAATAAAAGATCCTCCTCCTCACATGCACTCTGCGCTGTGAGGAGGAGATAGAGCGCGAGCGACGGTAGACCCGGCCATCACTCGGGACACATTCCGGTGATGGCCGTGTATTACCCGGCCCCATAGACTTCTATGGGAGCCGGGCGGCCGGGCACCCGGCTGAAAATAGAGCATGTCCTATTTTTTGACGGGCGGTTTTCCCGGCCGTCAAAAAATCGGTCGTGTGAATAGCCCCATTAGGGGTCTATTATTCCTAATGCAGCCGGGTGCCGGCCGATTTATGAACGGCCGGCACCCGGCCGGGAATCCCTGTCGTGTGAATTCCGCCTTAAAGTACCACTCTGGTGATTTTATTTAATTTTTTAATCTCAGGCCATATTTGGAAATACACCAAGTAAAAGGTAGGGCAGGTAATCCTCTTACCGATCACTTTGTTGCCAAACTATTTACTCTGATCCCGGTCTCCTTTATGTCAAGTTGTCACGGTCACATGGTATGTGGACCCACTAGGCCGCTCCGCAGTAGCGGAGAGGCAGCTGACCAGGTCTCAGTCTATACAAAAGTCTATTGGCAGTTCGTAACACTTGGGTACCTGAACTAGTCCAGACAATGGCTGTGGCTTCAGCACGAATAGAGGTCGGTGCAGCAGGTAGCGCCAGACCTAGCGAGCAATACAAGATGTGGCAGAAGACCCTGGACGTGGCAGAAGACACTGGACGTGGCAGAAGACACTGGACGTGGCAAACGACACTGGACATGGCAAACGACACTTGACGTGGCAAACAACAGCAGGTGCAGTAGGACACGACTCCAACACTAGTAAGCACAGGAACAAGAACAGGCTCAGTGGCCAATGTGCAGTGGAATATGTCAGGATTTTATTTATATGGATAATTAAATGTAAATGATAAAAACAACCTCCAATTGTTTAAAGAAATATGTTTAACAAATAAACTTCATTTAAAAAAGAATTATATTTAGTACAATAGATTCCCTTTTAAAGGGGTTGCCTCAATCCCTATCTCTCAATGCCCTATTAGAGCATACAGGGATTGTCTGACTCGAAGGCCCCATGCACATGACCGTATTTTTTCCCTCCAGTAAATACTGGCGTAAATACGGGTCACACGTTTTTAACCAGTATTTACAGACCCGTGCCTGTTAATATGGGTCCGTTGTCATCTGTATTCCACCCGCGGCCAATAGAAGTCTATGGGCTCGTAATTACGGGCGTTTTTACGGTCGTGTGCATGCTCTAGCAGACTTGGTTCACCCACCTAATCAATGGTCGGCCATTCATTTGAATAGACGGCATGAAATAATACAAATCTATGACCATTCGTAATCCACACGATAACCCTATCAAAAAGGCTGACCAGCCACACCACAGAACAGGAAGTGTTGTCATTGTGATATTGGTGCAGAGCAGCTGCAGGCTTTAGGGTGTGTGCACACGGCTTATTTTCGGCCATTCTTTGGGCCGTAAATGGACAAAAAAAATCGGAAGCAGAGCGCCTCCAAACATCTACCTATTGATTTCAATGGGAAAAACGGCATTCTGTTTCAACGGGGTGTTTTATTTAAAAAAACGTCCGCGTAAAAAAAAAGCCTCCAAAAAAAGTGCATGTCACTTTTTGAGCCGTTTTTCATTGACTCTATAGAAAAACAGCTCCAAAAACCGCCGTAAAAAACGCAAGTTTGTTTAAAAAAACCTCTGAAAATCAGGAGCGGTTTTCCCTTGAAAACAGCTCAGTTTTTTCAGAAGTTTTTTGATAAGTGTGTGAACATACCCTTAGACTTTTGTTCTCCTTTCAGATCATTGCCTTGCTGTTTGATATCATTTTAGCCCCTTCAGATATATTTGCAGTACACCTCTAGGGTTCTTGGTGGTTGGTATGAGCTTGTAAACATGATCTGGTTATTCATTCTTTTTCCAAGCAGGAAGTTGTTCAAATAAGTTGACATACATTCAAATCTAGGAATCTGAAGGTGCTGAATTAACCAAAATTCGGAACTATTGGAACTTTAGAGGTACGTTCATGTGTATGTATACACTACCGTTCAAAAGTTTAGGGTCACTTAGAAATTTCCTTATTTTTGCAAGAAAAGCACAGTTTTTTTCAATGAAGATAACATTAAATTAATCAGAAATACACTCTATACATTGTTAATGTGCTAAATGACTATTCTAGCTGCAAACGTCTGGATTTTAATGCAATATCTACATAGGTGTATAGAGGCCCATTTCCAGCAACCATCACTCCAGTGTTCTAATGGTACATTGTGTTTGCTAACTTTGCTAATGGATGATTAGAAAACACTTGAAAACCCTTGTGCAATTATGTTAGCACCGCTGTAAACAGGTTTGCTGTTTAGAGGAGCTATAAAACTGACCTTCCTTTGAGCTAGTTGAGAATCTGGAGCATTACATTTGTGGGTTCGATTAAACTCTCAAAATGGCTAGAAAAAGAGAGCTTTCATGTGAAACTCGACAGTCTATTCTTGTTCTTAGAAATGAAGGCTATTCCATGCGAGAAATTGCCAAGAAACTGAAGATTTCCTACAACGGTGTGTACTACTCCCTTCAGAGGACAGCACAAACAGGCTCTAACCAGAGTAGAAAGAGAAGTGGGAGGCCCCGCTGCACAACTGAGCAACAAGACAAGTACATTAGAGTCTCTAGTTTGAAAAATAGACACCTCACAGTTCCTCAACTGGCAGCTTCATTAAATAGTACCCGCAAAACGCCAGTGTCAACGTCTACAGTGAAGAGGCGACTCCGGGATGCTGGCCTTCAGGGCAGGGTGGCAAAGAAAAAGCCATATCTGAGACTGGCTAATAAAAGGAAAAGATTAATATGGGCAAAAGCACACAGACATTGGACAGAGGAAGATTGGAAAAAAGTGTTATGGACAGACGAATCGAAGTTTGAGGTGTTTGGATCACACAGAAGAACATTTGTGAGACGCAGAACAACTGAAAAGATGCTGGAGGAGTGCCTGACGCCATCTGTTAAGCATGGTGGAGGTAATGTGATGGTCTGGGGTTGCTTTGGTGCTGGTAAAGTGGGAGATTTGTACAAGGTAAAAGGGATTTTGAATAAGGAAGGCTATCACTCCATTTTGCAATGCCATGCCATACCCTGTGGACAG
Source organism: Rhinoderma darwinii (assembly GCF_050947455.1). Lineage (NCBI taxonomy): Eukaryota > Metazoa > Chordata > Amphibia > Anura > Rhinodermatidae > Rhinoderma > Rhinoderma darwinii. Next base: position 320,547,084 of record NC_134691.1, read on the forward strand.
CGCTTGATTGGAGCCAATTTCATCCTACAACAGGACAATGACCCAAAGCACACCTCCAAATTATGCAAGAACTATTTAGGGAAGAAGCAGGCAGCTGGTATTCTATCTGTAATGGAGTGGCCAGCGCAGTCACCAGATCTCAACCCCATAGAGCTGTTGTGGGAGCAGCTTGACCGTATGGTACGCAAGAAGTGCCCATCAAGCCAATCCAACTTGTGGGAGGGGCTTCTGGAAGCATGGGGTGAAATTTCTCCCGATTACCTCAGCAAATTAACAGCTAGAATGCCAAAGGTCTGCAATGCTGGAATTGCTCCAAATGGAGCATTCTTTGACGAAAGCAAAGTTTGAAGGAGAAATTATTATTTGAAATAAAAATCATTATTTCTAACCTTGTCAATGTCTTGACTATATTTTCTAGTCATTTTGCAACTCATTTGATAAATATAAGTGTGAGTTTTCATGGAAAACACAAAATTGTCTGGGTGACCCCAAACTTTTGAACGGTAGTGTACATGTAGAACATTTCATAAAAGCTATAAAGGCCTTAGGATATCCTGAATTTACCCTTTTTGGTTTTTTTGGCGATTTTCTTACAGGCTGATATTTGCTTGGAATTGCAACTAGTAACCGTATAAAGCACTCTCTATTTCTAAATAATCATTCTCACTGTAAGATAATGGACATCAAATGGTTTGGAAATGGTTTTCTAACCTTTACAGAGTGATGAGCAGAAAAATTGCTTCTCTGAGTTCACTGAAGATGTTGTTTCTGTTCATGGTCTTAACGCCTGAATGCTCCAAGCTGAGCTGCTGTCAGATAGGAGGGGGGCACTTCATGATGATCAGGTATCCAGAGAACTTGATTAGCGGTAACTATTATTTATTAATTATACTTTATATACCTCCAAAATACTCTACATGACCAAAAGTGTGTGCACATCCCTCCTAATTATTGAGTACAGGTATTTCAGCCACACCTATTGCAAACAAAATAGCGTTTGGCCCCCTTATTTCCAGTTGAAAGTAATGTTAATACTACAACATACACAGACTATGTATATAATTGTATGCTTCCTTTCCTGGTCCAACAGGACTGTGCCCCTGTGCACAAAGCGAGATCTCTAAAGACATGGGTTGAGGAGTTTGGTGCGGAGGAACTCGAGTGGCTGCACAGAGCCCTGACCTCATCCCCATCCAACACCGTTAGGATAAGTTGGAATGCCAATTGAAAGTCAGACCTTCTCCAATATCAGTACATGACCTCACAAATGCTATTTTGGCACAAACAAGGCTTCTTAGAAGAGTGGAGACTGTTATAACTGCAAAAGGGGCCCAACTGCATATTAACGTCCATGGTTTTGAAATGGGATATTCAACAAGCTCATAAAGGTGTCCAGATACTTTTGGCCATATAATGTATATTGCAGTGCTGTACAGAGAATTTTACACCACCCCCATAATGTTTGTTTTATACTCTAACCTTAAACACTCAGACACATATATGTTTGCGTACGAGAGAGAGAACAAGAGAGTGACTCGTTTTTATTTTCTGATTTAGATACCAAGTGGATAATTATTTTACAATGAGAATACATTTTACAATTCAGACAATTATTTTGGAAAACATCTATGATATATTGTTTTTATTGTGGTGATGTCTGAAATTCCTATGTTCGTCAGTGGGCCCGTTCAGACAGTCCGTGATTTTCACGCAGCGTGTGTCCGCTACGTAAAACTCACGACATGTCCTATATTTGTGCGTTTTGAGAGCATCACGCACCCATTGAAGTCAATGGGTGCATGAAAATCACGCGCAGCACATGGAAGCACTTCCGTGTGACACGCGTGATTCGAGCAACAGCAGTAAAAATTATGAATGAAAACAGAAAAGCAGCATATGCTTTTCTGTTTACAAACATACAAACAGAGCGTCATAGTGATGGCGGCTGCGCGAAAATCACGCAGCCACGCATCATACGGTGATGACACACGGAGCTGTTATGGACCTTTTGCGTGCGCAAAACGCACATGCTCGTGTGAATCTGGCCTTACAGTTATGGCTAATTTCTTTTTCAAATAAAATTGTAAAAATCCTTAGCGGTCATCCCCTATGCAATGAAATTAGATTGTTAGGGTATGTTCACACGCAGTGGTTTCAGACGTAATTCGGGCCGTTTACACCTCGAATTACGCCTGAAAAACCAGCACCATTACACCTCCAAACATCAGACCATTGCTTGCAATGGGATTTACGGTGTTCTGTTTCCACGTCAAAAGAAGTGCAGGTCATTTCTTGGGACGTTTTTGGAGGTGTTTTTTATTGACTCCATTGAAAAACAGCTCCAAAAACGGCTGTAAAATACGCTGCGAAAAACGCGAGTTACTATAAAAAGGGCTGAAAATCAGGAACAGTTTTCGCTTGAAAACAGCTGCGTATTTTCAGACGTTTTTTGCTAACCCGTGTGAAGATACCCTTAACCCTTTCCCGACATTTGTCGTAAGTATACGACATGGAAAGCCAGTGCTTCCCGCAAAATGTCGTATACTTACGCCAAATGATTAGCACCGGCTCAGAAGCTGAGTCGGTGTCATCATCCCCGGATGTCAGCTCTCTCTGACAGCTGACATCCTGCTGTAACGGCGGGGGCCGAACTTAGCTTAGAACCCCACCATTAACCCCTTAAATGCAGCTGTCAAAACTGATAGATACATTTAAGGTGTTTGCAGCTCAACGTCACCCCAGAAATGAAATCGCCGGGGTGTCCTTGGCTGCAATGGCAACCGGATACCTAATACTGACCTCCCGGTGTGCCTAGCACGGAAAAATGTCAGCCCCCGCCTGGAGGCGGGGCCTGAAAGGCTTCCGTAGCCGCCGGCAAGATGGTGCCGGCTCAGGAGATGAGCCGGCGTCATCAGCGGTGGATATCAGCTGTATGTTACAGCTGACATCCACCTGTAACGGCAGGAACCGGAGCTAGCTCCAATCCCTGCCATCAACCCCTCAGATGCAGCGATTGGATCCGATCGCTGCATCTTTGTGGTTGCTAGCAGATCGGCAGCTGTACCCAGCAATCGCACGACTGCCGACTGCTATTATGACACCAGGGGACCTGACAATGGCCTCCTGTCTGCCATTAAGGAAGTCTATTAGGCCCCGCTCTGAGGCGAAGCCTAATCGGCTTGCTGTCAGTGAATGACTGACAGATCTAATACATTGCACTACGTAGGTAGTGCAATGTATTAGAAAAAAAATCTGACAGTTGGACCTTCAAGTCCCCTAGTGGGACTAAGGTAAAGTGTAAAAAACAGTTGTAAAAAATATAATAAAAATTTTAAGTAATAAAATAAAACACAATCGCCCTTTTTCCCTTATCAAGTTCTTAATTATTGAAAAAAACAAAATAAACCATACATATTTGGTATCGCCGCGACCGTAACGGCCTAAACTATAAAAATATTATGTTATTTATTCCAGGCAGTGAACGGCGTAAAAAAAAACCTTAAAAAATGCCAGAATTTCTTTTTTTTGGTCACTTCGCCCTACAAAAATTGAAATAAAAAGTGAACAAAAAGTCGCATGTATCCAAAAATGGTGCCTATAAAAACTATAGGTCGTCTTGCAAAAAAGAAGCCCTCATACAGCTCCGTTGACGAAAAAATTAAAAAGTTATGGTTCTCACAACATGGTGACAGAAAAAATACATTCTTTTTACAAAGGTAATTTTATTGTGCAAAAAGTTGTAAAACATAAAAAAGTTCTATAAATTAGGTATCGCCAGAACCGTACGGACCCGCAGAATAAAGTTAACATGTAATTTATAACACATGGTGAATGCTGTATAAAAAAAACCCTAAAAAACTTTTGCAGAATTGCAGTTTTTGTTCACCTTACCCCTCAAAAAATAGGATAAAAAGTGATCAAAAAGTCGCATGTACCCCAAAACGGTAGTAACGGTAACAATAATAAACTACAGCTCGTCCCGCAAAAAAACAGCCCTCATACCACTATGTCTATGAAAAAATTAAATTAGTTAAGGCTTCCATAAGTCAGGAAATAAAAAATATGCAGTTGTGCATATCAGAGGGGAACATTTCGTCTGTTTCAAGAGGCGATTTATCGGGGGCCCTAAAATTAGGGAACCAGGAAGGGGGGCCCAAACATATCTGCTAGAAGCGAGGGTGCCCGTATTATACCAGGACAACACTTCCTAGCAAAATTCCCCAAACTGCAAAGGTGCGGAGTGTGGACCAAAAGGGGGATAAGTAAAGACACCGTTTATCAGTGCGACACCGACCTGTGCAGAAATGATTGCTTCACAGCGTAACACACATCTATGGATTATTTTATTGTTTACCCCATTATTATACCCCCTGACTATGCCCCTGATGTACTCTGCCCAGCTTACATATGCCCCACCTTATAAACTGAAACACCAGTAAAACTCCAAACAAAACTACTACAAAGCAAAATCTACGCTTCAAAAGCCAAATGGCGCTCCCACCCATCTGAGCCCTAGAGCGTGCCCAAACAGCAGTTTACTTCCACATATATGGCACCGCCATAGCCTGGAGAACCCTTTTAACAATTTTTGGGTGTGTGACTCCAGTGGCATAAGCTGGGCACGACATACTTGCCACTGAATTGGCAATTCTGGGGAAAAATTTTAATTTTTACTTTGCACCATACGCAGCACATTTATTTATGGAAAAGACCTGTGGGTGAAAATGCTCACTACACCCCTTAATAAATGCCTTGAGAGTTTCACTTCCGGGGGGTTTCTTTTATTATTTCCCATCTGAGCCTCTGCAATTATGAACCAATTCTGTGTAAATCGCCAAATTAGGCCTCAATTTCGCATGGTATTCTCTAACTCCTGAGCCCTGTCAAATGTCCAGGCAAAAGATTAGAGCCCCATGTAGGGTGATTCTAAAACCGGGAAACACAGCATAATAATTAGAGAGCTGTCTTGTTATGGTGGCGCAAGCTGGGCACCACATATTAGCATATCTATTGAAAAATCAAATTTTTACTCTGCAATATCGAGTGCACACTAATTTCTGCAAAACACCTGCGGGGTTAACATGCTCACTACACCCCTAGGTGAATACCTTGAAGGGTGTCGTTTCCAAAATGGGGGTCACTTTTGGGGGGTTTCCACTGTTTTGGTCCCACAGGGGTTTTGCAAATGCTACATAGCGACCAGAAACAAATCCAGCAAAATTTGTAGTCCAAAGCCAAATGGCACTCCTTTCCTTCTGAGCCCTGCCGTGTGCCCAAAAATTAGTTTATAACCACATATGGGGTATTGCCATACTTGGAAGAAATTGCTTAACAAATGTTGGGGTTCTTTTTCTGCTTTATTTTTTGAGAAAATGAAAAATTTTGCACTAAAGCTACATCTTATTGGAAAAAAAATTAATTTTTATTTTCACTGCCCAATTCAAATAAAATCTATCAAACAGCTGTGGAGTCAAAATGCTCACTACACCCCTAGATTAATTCCTCAAGAGGAGTAGTATCACAAATGGAGTCCCTTTTGGGTAGTTTCCACTGTACTGGTACCCTCGGGGCTTTGCAAAAGCGACATGGTGTCAAGAAACCAATCCAGCAAAATCTGTGCATCAAAAGCCAAATCCGCTCCTTCTCTTCTGTTCCTTGCCGTGTGCCCAAACAGCAGTTTATGACCACATATGGGGTATTGCTGTACTTCAGAGAAGTTGCTTTACAAATGTTGGGGTTCTTTTTTTCCTTTATTTGTTGAGAAAATTAAAAATGTTGAGCTAAAGCTACGTCTTATTGAAGAACAAGGATTGTTTTTATTTTCGCTGCCCAATTCTAATAAATTCTATGAAACACCTGTGGGGTCAAAATGATCACTACACCCGTAGATGAATTCTTCAAGGGGTGTGGTTTCCAAATAGGGGTCACTCTTTGGGCGTTTTCATTGTTTTATCCCCTCAGGGGCTCTGCAAATGTGACATGGCCTCCGCAAACCATTCCAGCTAAATTTGAGCTCCAAAAGCTAAATAGCGCTCTTTCCCTTCTAAGCCCTACCGTGTGTCCAAACAGCCGTTTATTACCACTATTTTATTCGGGAGAAATTGCTTTACAAATTTTGCGGTGCTTTTTCTCCTTTAGTCCTTGTGGAAATGAGAAAAAATTAGCTAAACCTACATTTTCTTTGAAAGAATGTAGATTTTCATTTTCACGGCCTACTTCCAATAATTTCTGCAAAAAACCTGCGGCGTCAAAATGCTTACTATACCCCTAGATAATTTCCTCAAGGGGTGCAGTTTCCAAAATGGGGCCACTTGTGGGGGGTTTCCACTGTTTTGGTCCCTCAGGGGCTTTGCAAATGCGACATGGCCTCCGAAAACCATTACTGCTAAATTTGAGCTCCAAAAGCCAAATGGCGCTCTTTCCCTTTTAAGCCCTGCCGTGTGTCCAAACAGCTGTTTATGACCACATGTGGGGTATTGTTTTACCCGGGAGAAATTGCTCTACAAATGTTGTGTTCCTTTTCTTTTTTAGTCCTTTTGGAAATTAAAAAAAATTTGCTAAACCTACATTTTATTTGAAAGAATGTCAATTTTCATTTTTATGGCCGATCTCCAAAAATTTCTGCAAAAAAACTGTCCAGTCAAAATGCCTACTATACCCCTAAATAAATTCCTCGAGGGATGTAGTTTCCCAAATGGGGTCACGTTTGGGGAGTTTCCACTGTTTTGGTACCACAAGAGCTCTTCAAAGCTGACATGGTGCCTAAAATATATTCTAATAGAAAGGAGTGTTCAAAATCCTCTAGGTGCTCCTTTACTTCTGAGGCCTGTGTTTCAGTCCAGTAGCACACTAGAGCCACATGTGGGATATTTCCTAAAACTGCAGAACCTGGGCAATAAATATTGAGTTGCGTTTCCCTGGAAAAAATTAGTGTTATAAAAAAAATGGATTAAAAAGGAATTTCTGCAACAAAAAATGAAATTTGTACATTTCACCTCTAGTTTGGTTTAATTCCTGTGAAACGTCTAAAGGGTTAAGAAACTTTCTAAATGCTGTTTTGAATACTTTGAGGGGTGAAGTATTTAAAATGGGGTGACTTTTTGGAGGTTTCTAATATATAAGGCCCTAAAAGCCACTTCACAACTGAACTGGCCCCTGTAAAAATAGCCTTTTGAAATTTTCTTGAAAATGTGAGAAATTGCTGCTAAAGTTCTAAGCCTCGTAACGTCCTAGAAAAATAAAAGGATGTTCAAAAAACTATGCCAATCTAAAGTAGACATGTGGGGGATGTTAATTAGCGACTATTTTGTGTGTTATAACTGCCTGTCTTAAAAGCAGATTTAAATTTAGAAAAATGCTAATTTTTGCTATTTTTCGCTAAATTTTGGTGTTTTTCACATTTAAATACTGAATGTATCGAGCAAATTTTGCCAGTAACATAAATTCCAATGTGTCGAGAGAAAACAATCTCAGAATCGCTTGGATAGGTACAAGCATTCCAGAGTTATTACCACATAAAATGAAACATGTCAGATTTGAAAAATGAGGCTCTGTCAGGAAGGTCAAAAGTGGCTAAAGAGGGAAGGGGTTAAAGATAATCAGTCTAAACTATAATTACCTATGTAGCTTCGCACAATTAGGGTATGTTCACATGCAAACTCAAAAACGTCTGAAAATACAGAGCTGCTTTTCAAAACGGCCGTGCAAAAAAATGGCCCGTCGGAACAGAGCGCCGTTTTTCCCATTGAAATCAATGGGCAGATGTTTGGAGGTGTTCTGCTTCCTATTTTTCGGCCGTTTGTGCCCGAAAATAAGCTGTGTGAACATACCCTCATAGTAACACGTTCTAAGCTACATGCACAAAATCTGCATCAAAACCGCAGATAAATATAGATAATTCCGCAGGTAAAATCCACACTTAATATTGCAATTTTTTTAATGCATTTTTACGTGCAGACTTTATGTTTTAATGCGTAAATATGCGCTGATTTTATTCTGCTTTGGTGAGTATTTTATAAACTTGTCAGATACAATTTTAAGACGGAAAGGTAAAGATAAATTGACAAGCTGTGGATTTTAAAATCTGTACCGCAGGTCAATTTAGAAATCTTCCAACGTGTAGATAAGATTACTTTAGATCACATTTACAGTACTTTGCTGGTACCGTATTACGTTGCGGATTTGCCAAAGGAAAATCCACATGGCAAATCCTGTGATACGCATCATGTGCATGTGGCCCTAAAACGGTCAGCTCAGCTGATCAAATTTTTTACCTATGTAGGTTGGTTGCCCTCAAAATACTTAGCAATATATTGTGGTAGTCAAAAAGAAAAAAAAACATGCATTTAGATTTGAGTTATATTATGTGGTAATTGTATACCAAAAGCACAAACCGGGATAGGACCGACCCACTAGAGTAACAGAGAATCCTCCAGTGGGCCCAGGCTCTGACACAAAAATTGGCCTCAAACGTCCAACAGATGACAACCGCATTTAGAGCTGACTTTGGAGCCAATCACTTACCACTAGGGTCAAGTGGTAGGTAGGTTAATTATGGGATGATTCACAAAAAAAACCCTATTAGAGCGTACTAATAATATGTCCTGTGTGTGTGTGTAATTATAACTACCAAGTTGATGATGCAATTAAAAGCGGACGTACACATGTTTGGTATTTATGGAGGGTGGCACGCAGAATAATTTCTTCTAGTAAAGCCAAGAAACCCCAGTCCAGCGCTGGAACTGAACGATCATCTTACTCTATTCTTCATTAGTGTGTGAGCCGCAAAGCTCTGGACGGCTGGTATATGCTTGTTCATTTTTCGGGGGTAGTCGGATAGCTGCCGGTCGATTATTTATTTGGCCGGAAGTTATCTTAAAGCAACAAGAATCGAGCAAATTAGTCCTTTGTTCCCAGGGAGATAAGAGGCGCCAATAAAATCAATATGTCAGTGAAGATTTACTGATTTCTTATTCCAATTAGAAAAAGGGGAATGGTCGACCGTCACAGTAAAAACGTTCAAAAGCGAAGAATTCTGTTTCATTTAATTTGTGTTTAAATTGATTTCCTCCAATTTTCCTGCACTGTTTCCCATACACTGATAGTTTGGCCTATCTTGACATGATACAAGCTGATATAACATCTGTCAGGATATTGTTTAGCTTGACGTTTTTTCAATGTGTACGTTGTAAAAATCCCAATGGTCTGTACTTATTTGAAGGATAGATAAAACTTATGATGATCTTTGGCTGTTCAAAAAGTATTTATAGGGGTGGTGATATGATCAGCCCTGGCCCTGTAGCATTTCCAGCTTCTCTAATCCGTGGCCGGATTTGATCATACTTTATCTTAGATCAGCGTTCAGGAGATCACAGGAGCCGCTGGAGATTGAACCCGTCAGACAGACGGTCTGTCATATTTCACCGGATTTCATTCTGCAGCCTGCTATATGTAATGCCCGCGTATCCCACCTGCCGGCAGCCGCGACCGCAGGTCTCTGAAATCTGGCAAGTGTCTACTCCCACTGAGACGCCAGCACACACTGATCTCTCCTCTTGCTGTTGCATGTAGAGTGCACGCGCTCTTCCCCGATCTTAAAGGGCAAGCACGCGCAACAGAAACTTTGTCCCTGACCAATCCCAGCACAACCGGGACTTTAAATTGAACTCTGCTCACTTCCACTTTGCCTGAGCAATGTTGTGTCTTCCCAGTGTTTGTCATGCAAATGGTTCCTTATCTGTATCCAGTATCTGTGTCCGGTGCCCAAGTCAAGTGTCCAGGACAACTTCTGTGTTCAAGTCCATTGTCTGAGACAACTTCTATGTTCAAGTCCAGCGTCTGTGCCAAGTACAGTTATTCAGCACAAGCCAGCTTCCAATAGTCTAGCACCAGCTTCTGATCATCCGGCATCCGGCAAAAGCCAGCAATCCAGGTACTCTTGCCCTAGTCTTCACAAAACAGTACAACAATATAATACAGTAAACTTCAGCACTAAAGCTGGCCATACACTGGTGATTTAAGTCATCAGTAACCGATCTAGGTCATCTGTAGCCGTCGGTGGGCCTTCTTTCATGACACAAAATAATGTGTCAGATGCTGACCGAAGACAAAAACTCAATCTGACGTGTTGGATATTTTCAGTCGTTTCACCTGATAGAGAGGCTCTGATTCTCTCCACCTGCTTACATATGTCCGGTTCTCTAGTACATTAGTTTTCCTATATGCTGGAGGCCTATGTGTCCTTCCTGTTCTTCCTCCGGTTTAGTACATACAGTCTACTCCCACATGCAACCTCCACCCCGCTGCACCTGTATAAGAGATTAAGGCATTTAAACAGACACGTCCAAATTACCCATGGGAGCACACTTGTGATTGACAGCCTTGCACTTGAATAAGTTCACACGTAGCATAAATACTGCGGATTTTCCGCAACAGATTTCGTTGCGGAAAATCCTAAGTATAATACAGTAGCAGCAGAGTGGATGAGATTTGAACAAATCTCATCCACACACTGCGTAAATGCTGAGCGGGAAAAAACGCCGGGGGGGGGGGGGGGGGGGAGTATGGAGCACGCTCACAGGCTGAGTGCGCTCCATACTCGGTGGGTACCTCACTCCAGCGGGCAGAATCTAAGTTCACTTTGATTCCGCCGTTTAACACCTTAAATGCCGCGGTGAATCGTGATCACGGCATTTAAATTGTTAGAATCAGGGGGCGCCCCCTCAAACACGCCATCGCCACACGCCACACCATTATTATTGCAGTACAAGCGATCCATCGATCACTGGTTCAAGTGTCCTAGGGGGACTAATAAAAAAAAGTACAGAACAGTTCATTAAAGTTTTTTTTTTTTATGTTTCAAACAAAAAAGTATTAAAAGTTCAAAAAAAAAAAAACAACCTTTTCCCATTTTTTCCCTAAAGTAATATTAAAAAAAATAAAAAAGATAACATAAATGGTATTGCCGCGTCCTTAAAAGTCCGAACTATCACAATATAGCGTTGTTTAACATGCTCGGTGAACACCGTAAAAAAATAATAATTATAAAACACGCAAATTGCTGTTTTTTGGTCACCTTAGCTCTCCAAAAAAATTAAATAAAAAGTGATCAAAAAAAGTCGCATATACCCCAAAATGGTATCAGTGAAAACTACAGCTCGCCTCGCAAAATTTAAGCCCTCACATTGCTAAATTGCCGGAAAATAAAAAAGTTATGGCTCTCAGAACATGGCGACGCAAAACCGCCTGATGGACGCCGTAAAAACAAAACCCCCCCAAAATGGCGTAATTTGCTGTTTTTTCTCATTTCACCCCACAAATAATTTTTTTTCAGCTTCCCAGTACATTATGCGGTACAATAAATCATGCTATGACAAACTACAACTTGTCCCGCAAAAAACAAGTCATACGGATATGTCGACAAAAAAAACCAAAGAAGTTATGGCTTTTGGAAGGCGGGTAGGAAAAAAATGAAATTGTCCGTGTTTCCAAGGGGTTAAGCCACGCTAGATATTGCCTGTCAGTATAATTCTGACAGGCTATAATGCTTTGGAGATACCAAGAATTCCAAAGCATTGCTGTATATATGCTATCCTATATATCCTAGGACATATTGAAGGTACATCAGTGATTTATCAGCTACAATTTAGGAGAATTTTGTATTAACCAATGTTTGCTTCGTGGAGTTGGTCCTCAATTAAACCTCCCCAGCTCGCTTTACAACACAAGAAATAAGAACAAAAAGACGGCGCCACCTTGTGTAGATCAGTAGGTCGAGGTGAGAACACAGTGCAAAGAAATATGCTCACCAGAAAAACGGAGGTATCAAAGCGTATAATATCCACAGTGCTGCTGCCAGATCCGGGTCGGTATCCAAGATGGGACCGCTTGGGTAGAAACAATTGCAGGTAAAAGAAAATTGGATCTTTTTTGGAGGCGCTGCTGTGTGGTATAAATGATGTGGAACGGAGTCCCGAGATATTAATAAGTTCAGTTTATTGAAAGTGGCTACGCGTTTCGACGATGAACAATCGTCTTCATCAGGCCATGTACATATCAGAAAAGACACGACTTATATAATCTGTAGGTACAAATTAACATAATTGAAAAAACCGCCAAATCTGACGGGGTCAAGGTGCGATCTTGACGTCACTCCCGGTTTTTTAAAAAAAATGTTCACATCGCCTGACTATAATTGCATAATGTGTTTCAACATACAAGTTAGATGTTTATTCATAAAATAGGATACAGTTAAAACAAATAAAGAAAAAAGTGAAAAAATAAATAAAACCAAAGTTGAAAGAAATAGCTTAGTTTGGACTGAACGAAGCCGGGACGCGGCCTCGTTGCCAGGACAACCAAGCAGAAATCACAGCAAGTGAGCGGATTGATAGAACACTGCTTGCCGTGTGTAAGGCATTGAACTCATTTGAAGGCTGCCTAGAGGTGTGTGTTAATTAGATAAAAGAATGCACTTAGATGCCGTATCAGGCATAAGTTTTATTAAATTGCTACGCTGATAAAAAATTATTATTAGATAACTCAATTTAGCGTGGTTAGCAACATAGTTGCGTCCTGATTATAATTGAAGTATGCAGCATATTTTTAGTTACAGAATGTGGCATCTTTTTTAGAGGATATATTCTTATAAAAAACTGGAATGTAAATTAATATAAGTGAGTCCGTAGTAGACGACGCCGGGACGCGGCCTCGTTACCAGGACAACCAAAAGGAGAAAAAAAGAACAAATGGTAGAACAATGTTTGCCGTGGGTAAGATATTAAAATTATTATTATTAAAAGGCATATATTGTTTAAATAAGAGAATGCCGTATCAGGCATAGGTATTCAGCTATGGTTGCGCTAAATAACAATTAACGTGGTTAGCAACTCTGTTCGGTCCAGTTTATAATCGGAGTATGAAACTTGTTTGAAACTGCAATGTAAATTAGTATGAGAACCCCATACTTGACACTACTGTATATGGAAAGGATAGAGTGGTAGTTGTATAGTGGGATCCGAGGGCAGAAAAGGCAACATAAGCTGTAAGTATAAAGATATATATATATAAAATAAAGAGGACTCTAGTGGGGTTAGAAACCTGCAGGAATTTCGCTACTTTGAGAAGAAAAAATATATTTATATTTAAGGGCGATAAATAAGGGAAAGTAAATTAAGGAGACAAAAAAATGATGTGGGTTAACTTGGAGATCATTTTGCCTTAAATGTTTTCTTAGTCGTTTGGAGTGTTGGTTAGTCCAATGATGATTCGGAGATATCATTCAAGCCTCTTGGATGTAAAGTCTGTAATTTGAAAATCCAAAAATTTTCCCTCTGTTTGAGTTTATTAAATCTGTTGGGAACGTCGTGATGTATCTCTTCAATGGGTGTAACTGTAATTTGGTTGAATTGGCATTTATGTATGTGGGTGAAATGACGAGATACACTATGTTTAAAAAAACCTGTGTTCACATTAGATCTATGTTTATTTATTCTGGATCTGAGTTGTTGTGTCGTTCTCCCTACATATCGGAGTGGGCATGAACATTCCAATAGATAATTCACATATGTACTACTGCAGCTTAGGGATGATTTGATTGGAAAGGACTCTTTAGTCACTGTTGATGTGTATGAGTATTTTTTGTTATTGATACTATTGCAGCATAGGCATCGTGGATGACCACATTTGTAGGAGCCATTGGGTCTGGAAAGAAATGTTGCTGCTGTTGTTTTGGGTTTGCGAATTCTGCTGGGTGCCAGAATGTTTTTAAGAGTTAGTGAACGTCGAAAGGTGATGCTTGGATGGACTGGCAGGGCCGCCATCAGGGGGGTATTAGGGGTAGTGGTGTGAGGGGCCCGGCCAAACCTAATTGAAAGGGGGGCCCGGCAACTGCCTCGACATTCTTTTGGTAGGAAAAAACGGGCCCCTGCAATGGGGCCCGTTTTTTTCACCAAAAGAATGTCGTGAGCTGCTGCTGCTGCTGCGGGCCCCCTCCCCTCCCCTCGTCATGGGGGGCCGTCAAACCGTCCGCCCGCGCGCGCGCACCCGATCGCGCGCACAATGAAACTCCCGCGCGTGCGCACTCGCGAGCGCGCATCCACGAACGCCCGCACTGGAGACCGCCCGCGCGCGCATCCGCGATCGGCCGCGCGCGCACCCGCGAACGAAGCGCGCGCAGCCGCGGACACACATGGACAAAACTTACCTGGAGCCTGGCTGGAGGTGAAGGACTGGACGTCTGGACCGAAGACCTCCCCTGGAAGACATCGCCGGAAGAGGACTGGAGTGGGAGCAGCTCTTCTGACAGTGAGTAAATTATCTCAAAGTGTTGTTTATGTATGGCCCTGTTCACACAGTATTTTGCAGGCAAAAAAAAATCTGCCTCAAAATTCCTTAAAGAATTTTGAGGCAGATTTTGCCCTGCCCACACTATCTTGCCGCGTTTTTTTGCTGCGTTTTTTGCCCGCGGCGATTGAGGACAGCAGACAAAAAACGCAGCGAAAAATGCATTTTCTGCCTCCCATTGATTTCGATGGGAGGTCAGAGGCGGAACCGCGGCAAGAAAGGATGTGCTGCTTTTTCTTTTTTCCGCGACTGGCTCCCATTGATTTCAGATTAAATCAATGGGAGGCGGTTTTGGAAGTTGTTTGGTGCTGATTCTGACGCAGTGTCCGAGTCAATATCAAGGCCCAAAAACTCTGCGAACTGGGCCTTATTGTTAGGGCTTATTCAGACGAACGTGTAATACATCCGTGCAACGTGCGTGATTTTCACGTGCCTCGCACGGACCTATGTTACTCTATGGTGCCGTGCGGACTGTCAGTGATTTTCACGCAGCGTGTGTCCGTGTGTCCGCTGCGTAAAACTCACGACATGTCCTATATTGGTGCATTGTTCGCGCATCACGCACCCATTGAAGTCAATGGGTGCGTGAAAATCACGCCCAGCGCTTCCGCAGCCGTATAAACTATGAATGAAATTAGAAAAGCACCACGTGCTACAAACATACAAACAGAGTGTCATAATGATGGCGGCTGCGCGAAAATCACGCAGCCGCGCATCATACGCTGCTGACACACGGAGCTGTTATGGACCTTTTGCATGCGCAAAACGCCACGTTTTTTGCGCGTGCAAAAAGCACATGCTTGTGTAAATCCGGCCTTAGGGTAGGAACACACTAGGCATGAACACTGCGGATTTTATGCAACACATTTTATTGTGGATAATCCGTAGCGTATCACAGTCGCAGCAGAGTGGATGAGATATGAACAAATCTCATTCACACGCTGCAAAAATAATGGACCTGCCGTGTGGCTTTGGCTTTTTAAGTCGCATGTCAATGTATTCTGTGGAATCGCCGCTCCTCTGTTGCGGAAATGCTGCGGTTCTGCCGCAAAAATCACACAAGAGAAGAAAAAAAAGGTACTTTTTTAAATTGATAAAGTTTAGACTTGCCCCGGCCGTAGTCCTGGTGACGCGATCCTCTATTATTAGCGCAGCTCGGCCTCCTGTCATGACGTTTCATCCCATGTGACTGCTGCAGCGGTCACATGGTCTACAGGGTCATCCCAGGAGGCGGGGCTACGTTCTGAAGAGAGAGATGCGTCACCAGGACTACGGCCGGGGCAAGTCTAAACTTTTTTTTCCCTGCAGGATTCCAGCAGCGGACACGCCTCACCAAACCTGAGCCACTATTTGGTGCGGTTTTGCTGGCAGAATTCCCTGCGGCTACCGGGATAAGCTGTGTAGTTTTACTCAGCATATCCGCCTAGTGTGTCCCTTATGATGTCGCTCCTGGAGCTGCTGCCGGTCTCTAAATAGGCAGTTGGTCCAGTAGAATTTGGAATTATTTTTTTTTGTGAACCAGCTTAAAAAAATACAAAACTTTTGTGTTAGGGCCTGTTCACATCACTGTTCGCTTCCGCTCCGGGGTTCCGTCTGAGGTTTCTGTCGGGTGAACCCCGCAACGGAAAGTGAAAGTGATAGCACAGCTTCCGTTTCCATCACCATTAGCGCAGTCGACTGCGCTATTAATTCCATCCGAAAACCAGCCGGAATGGTGACGAACCACCGCTCCGGGGTTCCGTCTGAGGTTTCTGTCGGGTGAACCCCGCAACGGAAAGTGAAAGTGACAGCACAGCTTCCATTTCAGTCACCATTGATCTCAATGGTGACGGAAACATCGCTAATGGTTTCCGTTCGTCACCATTCCGGCTGGTTTTCGGACGGAATTAATAGCGCAGTCGACTGCGCTAATGGTGATGCAGACGGAAGCTATGCTATCACTTTCACTTTCCGTTGCGGGGTTCACCCGACAGAAACCTCAGAAGGAACCCCGGAGCGGAAGCGAACAGTGATGTGAACAGGCCCTAACACAAAAGTTTTGTATTTTTTTAAGCTGGTTCACAAAAAAAAATAATTCCAAATTCTACTGGACCAACTGCCTATTTAGAGAGCGGCAGCAGCTCCAGGAGCGAAAACATAAGGGACACGCTAGGCGGATATGCTGAGTAAAACTACACAGCTTATCCCGGGAGCCGCAGGGAATTCCGCCAGCAAAACCGCACCAAATAGTGGCGCAGGTTTCGTGAGGCGTGTCCGCTGCGGGAAACCTGCAGGGAAAAAAAAGTTTAGACTTACCCCGGCCGTATTTTAGGTGACGCATCTCTCTCTTCTGAACGTAGCCCCGCCTCCTGGGATGACGCTGTAGACCATGTGACCGCTGCAGCAGTCACATGGGATGAAACGTCATGACAGGAGGCGGGGCTGCGCTAAGAATAGAGGATCGCGTCACCAGGACTACGGCCGGGGCAAGTCTAAACTTTTTTATAAATTTAAAAAAGTGCCTTTTTTTTTCTTTCTCATTTGTGATTTTTGCGGCAGAACCGCAGCATTTCCGCAACAGAGGAGCGGCGATTCCACAGAATACATTGACATGC
This sequence comes from Rhinoderma darwinii, assembly GCF_050947455.1. Lineage (NCBI taxonomy): Eukaryota > Metazoa > Chordata > Amphibia > Anura > Rhinodermatidae > Rhinoderma > Rhinoderma darwinii. Next base: position 320,564,021 of record NC_134691.1, read on the forward strand.
GACTTAAAAAGCCAAAAAGCCACACGGCAGGTCCATTATTTTTGCAGCGTGTGGATGAGATTTGTTCAAATCTCATCCACTCTGCTGCGACTGTAATACGCTGCGGATTTTCCACAATAAAATGTGTTGCATAAAATCCGCAGTGTTCATGCCTAGTGTGTTCCTACCCTAAGGCCGGATTCACACGAGCGTGTGCTTTTTGCGCGCGCAAAAACGTGGCATTTTGCGCTTGCAAAAGGTCCATAACAGCTCCGTGTGTCAGCAGCGTATGATGCGCGGCTGCGTGATTTTCGCGCAGCCGCCATCATTATGACACTCTGTTTGTATGTTTGTAGCACGTGGTGCTTTTCTGTTTTCATTCATAGTTTATACGGCTGCGGAAGTGCTGGGAGTGATTTTCACGCACCCATTGACTTCAATGGGTGCGTGATGCGCGAACAATGCACAAATATCGGACATGTCGTGAGTTTTACGCAGCGGACTCGCGCTGCGTGAAAATCACTGACAGTCTGCACGGCCCCATAGAGTAACATAGGTCCGTGCAAGGCGCGTGAAAATCACACACGTTTCACGGACGTATTACACGTTCGTCTGAATAAGCCCTAACAATAAGGGCAAGTTCAGAGTTTTTGGGCCTTGATATTGACTCGGACACTGCGTCAGAATCAGCACCAAACAACTTCCAAAACCGCCTCCCATTGATTTAATCTGAAATCAATGGGAGCCAGTCGCGGAAAAAAGAAAAAGCAGCACATCCTTTCTTGCCGCGGTTCTGCCTCTGACCTGCCATCGAAATCAATGGGAGGCAGAAAATGCATTTTTCGCTGCGTTTTCTGTCTGCTGTCCTCAATCGCCGCAGGCAAAAAACGCGGCAAGATAGTGTGGGCAGGTCAAAATCTGCCTCAAAATTCGGTGCGCGGTTCCAGGCGGTCGCCGGTGCGCATGCGCGGGAGTTTGCGGGTGCGCGTGATCGGTCGCACGGGCGGCGGTGTTTGACGGCCCCCATGCTACCCAGGGCCGCCATCAGGGGGGGTATTAGGGGTACTGATGTGAGAAGCCCGGCCAAACCTAATTGAAAGGGGGGCCCGCAGCTCAGGACATTCTTTTGGTGAAAAAAACGGGCCCCATTGCAGGGGCCTGTTTTTTTTCTACCAAAGGCAAGTCGCGGCAGTTTGCCGGGCCCCCCTTTCAATTAGGTTTGGCCGGGCCTCTCACATCAGTACCCATAATACCCCCCCTGATGGCGGCCCTGGGTACCATGATATAGTGCTGGACGGAGTACCGTTAACAGGCGGTGCCACGGTAGGGGGGCCCAGAAAATGTAGCTGTAGGGGGCCCTGAAATTCCTGATGGCGGCCCTGTGGACTGGTATCGCATCTTTGAGGTAAGGGTCACTTTTTATGATGTGCCAATGCTTGTGCAATATTGACCTGATTGTTTTGTTACCTCGGTTAAACGTTGTGATGAAATTGGTGTTATATTTATTTGCTACTGGTTTTCTCTGTACAGGGATTAGGCAGGAATCCTGGGATAGTAGTGAATCTTTTTTTCTTGCATCTTTAATAAGTTGTGGAGGGAAATGCTTCTCTCTAAATCTCCCCTCTAAAATATTGCACTCTGTTCTAAAATTTTCGTTGGTACTACAATTTTTACGTACTCTTCTAAATTGACCGAAGGGTACATTGGTTAACCACGGGCGGTAGTGGGCACTTTTGAAGTCGATATAGCTGTTTACATCGACGGATTTAAAATGGGTTTTTGTGATAAAATGTTTGGTCAAGGTGTCATAGCTGATGGTTAGGTCCAGGAAATCGATTGAGATGTCAGAAAAAGTGTGCGTAAAAGAAATATAACTGTTAGTGTTTAAAAGTTTTATAAAACTTGAAGCTTCGTTTTTTGATCCTGTCCACACGAAGAACAAATCGTCGATATAACGCCTATATAAAAGAATGGTTTTTTTTATAAAAATGTTCCCCTAAGATATATTCCTCTTCAAAGGCCCCCATGTACAGATTTGCGTAGGCTGGTGCGAATCTGGTACCCATCGCACAACCTCTAATTTGATTGTAAAAACTGTTATTAAAAGTGAATGTGTTATGATGAAGAATAAAATCAATACAATTGGTTAGGAAAGAAACTTGGTTATCAGGGATTAGGACATTTGATGATAGGAATGATTTGGTTACCTGCATGCCTTTATGATGTGGGATATTGCTGTACAAGGAGGTTACGTCTGCTGTTAAAAAGTGTATACTGGATGTGGAAACGTCAATTTTGAGATTAAAAAGGTCACTGATTAATTGAGTAGAGTCTTTAAGATAAGATGATAACGAGTACAAATGGTTGAAGGTGTAAGTCTACAAAGTGAGAGAGGTTACTGGTTAGTGAGCCGATTCCTGAAATGATAGGACGTCCGGGGGGGTCTGTGAGTGTTTTGTGGATTTTGGGGAGATGATAAATAAAAGGTATGTTGGGGAAGGGTACATGTAAAAAACTTTTTTCTTTTTTCGTGAGTAAGCCCTCCTGGAATGCTTTCTCGATCATGGACGTATATTTATTTATATAGGCAGGAAGGGGATTGGACACTAGTTTGCAATAAAAAGTGTTGTCATTTAAAATCCTACTCGTTTCCTCAAGATAATCGGCTCTGTTCTGGATCACTATTCCTCCTCCTTTATCGGCAGGACGAATGACTAAGTCTTCATTATTTTGCAGGGATTTAATGGCCTTTCTTTCGTGCGAGGTTAGATTATCTTGATAGAGATGGGGAGTCTCTAACGTCCTGAAATCATTACTCACTAGTGTTGAAAAATGATTTCAGGACGTTAGAGACTCCCCATCTCTATCAAGATAATCTAACCTCACACGAAAGAAAGGCCATTAAATCCCTGCAAAATAATGAAGACTTAGTCATTCGTCCTGCCGATAAAGGAGGAGGAATAGTGATCCAGAACAGAGCCGATTATCTTGAGGAAACGAGTAGGATTTTAAATGACAACACTTTTTATTGCAAACTAGTGTCCAATCCCCTTCCTGCCTATATAAATAAATATACGTCCATGATCGAGAAAGCATTCCAGGAGGGCTTACTCACGAAAAAAGAAAAAAGTTTTTTACATGTACCCTTCCCCAACATACCTTTTATTTATCATCTCCCCAAAATCCACAAAACACTCACAGACCCCCCCGGACGTCCTATCATTTCAGGAATCGGCTCACTAACCAGTAACCTCTCTCACTTTGTAGACTTACACCTTCAACCATTTGTACTCACGTTATCATCTTATCTTAAAGACTCTACTCAATTAATCAGTGACCTTTTTAATCTCAAAATTGACGTTTCCACATCCAGTATACACTTTTTAACAGCAGACGTAACCTCCTTGTACAGCAATATCCCACATAATAAAGGCATGCAGGTAACCAAATCATTCCTATCATCAAATGTCCTAATCCCTGATAACCAAGTTTCTTTCCTAACCAATTGTATTGATTTTATTCTTCATCATAACACATTCACTTTTAATAACAGTTTTTACAATCAAATTAGAGGTTGTGCGATGGGTACCAGATTCGCACCAGCCTACGCAAATCTGTACATGGGGGCCTTTGAAGAGGAATATATCTTAGGGGAACATTTTTATAAAAAAAAACATTCTTTTATATAGGCGTTATATCGACGATTTGTTCTTCGTGTGGACAGGATCAAAAAACGAAGCTTCAAGTTTTATAAAACTTTTAAACACTAACAGTTATGATATTTCTTTTACGCACACTTTTTCTGACATCTCAATCGATTTCCTGGACCTAACCATCAGCTATGACACCTTGACCAAACATTTTATCACAAAAACCCATTTTAAATCCGTCGATGTAAACAGCTATATCGACTTCAAAAGTGCCCACTACCGCCCGTGGTTAACCAATGTACCCTTCGGTCAATTTAGAAGAGTACGTAAAAATTGTAGTACCAACGAAAATTTTAGAACAGAGTGCAATATTTTAGAGGGGAGATTTAGAGAGAAGCATTTCCCTCTACAACTTATTAAAGATGCAAGAAAAAAAGCTTCACTACTATCCCAGGATTCCTGCCTAATCCCTGTACAGAGAAAACCAGTAGCAAATAAATATAACACCAATTTCATCACAACGTTTAACCGAGGTAACAAAACAATCAGGTCAATATTGCACAAGCATTGGCACATCATAAAAAGTGACCCTTACCTCAAAGATGCGATACCAGTCCATCCAAGCATCACCTTTCGACGTTCACTAACTCTTAAAAACATTCTGGCACCCAGCAGAATTCGCAAACCCAAAACAACAGCAGCAACATTTCTTTCCAGACCCAATGGCTCCTACAAATGTGGTCATCCACGATGCCTATGCTGCAATAGTATCAATAACAAAAAATACTCATACACATCAACAGTGACTAAAGAGTCCTTTCCAATCAAATCATCCCTAAGCTGCAGTAGTACATATGTGATTTATCTATTGGAATGTTCATGCCCACTCCAATATGTAGGGAGAACGACACAACAACTCAGATCGAGAATAAATAAACATAGATCTAATGTGAACACAGGTTTTTTGAAACATAGTGTATCTCGTCATTTCACCCACATACATAAATGCCAATTCAACCAAATTACAGTTACACCCATTGAAGAGATACATCACGACGTTCCCAACAGATTTAATAAACTCAAACAGAGGGAAAATTTTTGGATTTTCAAATTACAGACTTCACATCCAAGAGGCTTGAATGATATCTCCGAATCATCATTGGACTAACCAACACTCCAAACGACTAAGAAAACATTTAAGGCAAAATGATCTCCAAGTTAACCCACATCATTTTTTTGTCTCCTTAATTTACTTTCCCTTATTTATCGCCCTTAAATATAAATATATTTTTTCTTCTCAAAGTAGCGAAATTCCTGCAGGTTTCTAACCCCACTAGAGTCCTCTTTATTTTATATATATATATCTTTATACTTACAGCTTATGTTGCCTTTTCTGCCCTCGGATCCCACTATACAACTACCACTCTATCCTTTCCATATACAGTAGTGTCAAGTATGGGGTTCTCATACTAATTTACATTGCAGTTTCAAACAAGTTTCATACTCCGATTATAAACTGGACCGAACAGAGTTGCTAACCACGTTAATTGTTATTTAGCGCAACCATAGCTGAATACCTATGCCTGATACGGCATTCTCTTATTTAAACAATATATGCCTTTTAATAATAATAATTTTAATATCTTACCCACGGCAAACATTGTTCTACCATTTGTTCTTTTTTTCTCCTTTTGGTTGTCCTGGTAACGAGGCCGCGTCCCGGCGTCGTCTACTACGGACTCACTTATATTAATTTACATTCCAGTTTTTTATAAGAATATATCCTCTAAAAAAGATGCCACATTCTGTAACTAAAAATATGCTGCATACTTCAATTATAATCAGGACGCAACTATGTTGCTAACCACGCTAAATTGAGTTATCTAATAATAATTTTTTATCAGCGTAGCAATTTAATAAAACTTATGCCTGATACGGCATCTAAGTGCATTCTTTTATCTAATTAACACACACCTCTAGGCAGCCTTCAAATGAGTTCAATGCCTTACACACGGCAAGCAGTGTTCTATCAATCCGCTCACTTGCTGTGATTTCTGCTTGGTTGTCCTGGAAACGAGGCCGCGTCCCGGCTTCGTTCAGTCCAAACTAAGCTATTTCTTTCAACTTTGGTTTTATTTATTTTTTCACTTTTTTCTTTATTTGTTTTAACTGTATCCTATTTTATGAATAAACATCTAACTTGTATGTTAAAACACATTATGCAATTATAGTCAGGCGATGTGAACATTTTTTTAAAAAAACCGAGAGTGACGTCAAGATCGCACCTTGACCCCGTCAGATGTGGCGGTTTTTTCAATTATGTTAATTTGTACCTACAGATTATATAAGTCGTGTCTTTTCTGATATGTACATGGCCTGATGAAGACGATTGTTCATCGTCGAAACGCGTAGCCACTTTCAATAAACTGAACTTATTAATATCTCGGGACTCCGTTCCACATCATTTATACCACACAGCAGCGCCTCCAAAAAAGATCCAATTTTCTTTTACCTGCAATTGTTTTTACAACACAAGAGGAATGCTTTACAGTCAACGGAGTCTGGAATTTGAGATGGGCAATGACATCATAAGTCCTCCCCAGAAAATCCTGCCCCTTCTCTCTGGTCTTTGTCTGCGGTCAAGAAACCTTCAGGAGGAGGGTAATCTGTGGTAATAGAAGGAGCGATCTACTGTGTCATTACTTCTATTCCTACTAGTGATAATAGCGAGATTCTTTTTTTGGGGAATACATCTTCTTCAGTTTAGCCTGTTATGCAAGTGGACGTCAGCACGTACGTAATCATCATATTTTCCTTTTACATCTGTAAAGGATTTGCCAGACACAGGTTCTGTGTCGACGCCCGTGGGCAATCAGTCTGCACCTGTTCCTATGTCTGTGAGACTGATTCCATCTTCCACCACTCAGGATGGCAGGCTTAGGAGTGGGAGAGCCTATCACAGCCTGGCCAGACGGAGCTAGTTCCCGCCCACTGTCTATTTATACCTGCCTTTCCTGTTCCTCCTTTGCCTGTGATTCTTCTATGCTTGTTTCCTGGCTTGCTGCTGCTGCTTGTACTACTGATCCTCTGCTTGTTATTGACCTTGGCTTTCTGACCACTCTCCTGCCCAGCGTTTTGTACCTCGCTCTCTCCTGGTTTGACTCGGCTCGTTCACCACTCTTGTTGCTCACAGTGTTCCGTGGGCAGCTGCCCCGTTTCCCTAGCTTCTGTGTACCCGTCTGTTTTGTCTGTCTTGCACTTACTGAGCGTAGGGACCGTCACCCAGTTGTACCCCGTCGCTTAGGACGGGTCGTTGCAAGTAGGCAGGGACTGATTAACTGGTAGAATAGGGCTCACCTGTCTGTCTCCCTACCCTGTCATTACAAAATCAGTAGATATGACAAAATTAAAAAGAAATACTGCAAAAAAAAAATAAAAAAATAAGCTCCCCGCCCAAAAGAAAATAATTTCAAAGATCTGTCACTTTCTAAATGGTGGTGTCCCTTTGAACCGAACATCTCATTTGAATGAAGAAAATTCCTGTGATCACACAATTACACATTTGCAGAGACGTGCAAGAACAATTTTACTGCAAACCATTTTTTTGAAGTCAGAAACTGACTGAATGTCTAATAACTAACCAAAAGTACAAAGCAAACAAAATGTGCAGCTTACAAAAAGAGAAAACATTTTCTGACCTTCCTGTCAGTAATATCTGTAAAGAACACTAGAGTCAACCTCTCCCCAGCATTAAATGGCTGATAACAGGGAACAATAGATGTTATACCACCGCGCAGCAAATGGTGATAACGTCAATGTTATAGGGACTGTCTGGTGTGATAGTGTTTTAGATATGATGTCAGGGCTGAAGGGCTATATTCAGGACTTACATCCTGTTTTCCCTAGAATGGCGCTAGTGGCTATTACCTGCTACCGCCATCCTGATGGTAGTCATGGTGAAATATGTCTCTGACTTTCAGATTACCTCTTCGCTCCAGTGGCAATATGGGAGAAAATTATTAATTAATGAATGCCCCAATTCAGCCATCTGCAATTAAATTGCGCTATTGTTTCCGGTAAAACCACAGATACGCCGACGGAACTCATTGTCAATGGGTTCCATTGGCCGCTGGTGGTGTCCATGGTGCAACGGAACCCGCCCTTCCGGTTTTTCCACTGCTCTGTTCTTCTGACAGAGTCATTCAGAATATGTTTCCGCATAAAAGGAAATCATCTGAGGGTGTGAACTAACCTGGAAGAAAGGGCGGCTGAAACTGTGTGCTGTGGTCCAATAATAACAAATCTTCTGGGTATGGTGCTTGTGATGTACATGGGGTACTTTTATTTCAGACTTGATAATTAATTGGGGATTTAAGTGTCATCATTAATTTGATGTGCTAGTTTTTTTTTTTTTCTTTTAATGAGTTAGGGAGGTTTATTATATGCAGGTTTTAATTGGTTTGGGTGTAATGATGACTTTAATGACTAGTATATGTGGTTCTGTATTCTATGAGAATGTTGATAGTGTTCTGAATTTTAGTGGAACATAAAAGGATTTCTATATTAGATGAAGACTTTGCTGTAATTTACCAGAATTTGATACAGATCTTAGAATATTAAGTTTTCCTGTTGTAAACCCCCTAAGGACCAGGCTAATTTTTGTTGTTGCTTCCCCAGACCCATACTTTCTTTATTTTTCCATCAACAGGTCATGTGATGGCTTTTTTTTTTTTTTGCGGGACGAGTTGTAACTTTTAATGTACCATTATATATAACAAAAAAACGGAAACATTTTTATTTGTGAGGTGGAATGGAAAGAAAACAGTAATTCATCGATTGTTTTAGATTTTACGGTGTTAAACCTGTGGTTAAAATTACATTGTTAACATTATTCTGCGGCCAGTACGATTACAGCGATCCCAAATTTATATTTTTTTTAATGGTTTTTCTCCTTTTACAAAATAAAAACAATTTGTTAAAAAAAAACAAGTGATACCCATTTTTTAACCTTCACTAGGCCCCCGGCTGCCATGACAACTGATCAGCCCCCACGATTTTGTTACTGGGGGGGGGGGGGGAAATCAGAGGATAGAGAGTGCCACCTCCCTTTGTCTATCTGCTAAGATAAGGCGGTTGCTATCGATCGCAGCATCTGAGGGGTTAAACGGACAGGATCAGTTATCATCAATCCCAGCCATTGCAGGCAATTTCCAGCTGTATAAAACAGCTGTCGTCCGTCGTATGGTGGAGGTCAGCTCCTGATACCGTGTAATATTAGATGCGGAGCACATCCGCTGTACATGTACGACGGCTGGCATTAAGGGGTTAAAGTTAAATAGGTAAATTTTTGCAACATTATTTTTTATTATTGGTCAAATACATCTAAATAGAAAAAATAAGCAGCTTTGGCAATAGTCTTGATTACAAAGCTCATACCGTTTTGTGTATACAGTTGCTATGCAGACCTTTGTGTCTACATGGCTACAAAGAAACCATGAGTAGTCTGATTCTGCAGTCCCTTGACTTTTGCTAACCTTCCGAATGCATGACAGCAAGAAATACGGTACACAAAAGAGTATGACCACAGGTTCAAACTACACAGGGTTTGCTTGTTTGTAGTCTGTTACCCTGGGAACACATACAGTGAAGGAAATAAGTATTTGATCCCTTGCTGATTTTGTAAGTTTGCCCACTGTCAAAGACATGAACAGTCTAGAATTTTTAGGCTAGGTTAATTTTACCAGTGAGAGATAGATATTAAAAAAAAACCAAAAAAAACACATAGTCAAAATGATATATATTTATTTGCATTGTGCACAGAGAAATAAGTATTTGATCCCCTACCAACCATTAAGAGTTCAGCCTCCTCCAGACCAGTTACACGCTCCAAATCAACTTGGTGCCTGCATTAAAGACAGCTGTCTTACATGGTCACCTGTATAAAAGACTCCTGTCCACAGACTCAATTAATCAGTCTGACTCTAACCTCTACAACATGGGCAAGACCAAAGAGCTTTCTAAGGATGTCAGGGACAAGATCATAGACCTGCACAAGGCTGGAATGGGCTACAAAACCATAAGTAAGACGCTGGGTGAGAAGGAGACAACTGTTGGTGCAATAGTAAGAAAATGGAAGACTTACAAAATGACTGTCAATCGACATCGATCTAGGGCTCCATGCAAAATCTCACATCGTGGGGTATCCTTGATCCTGAGGAAGGGGAGAGCTCAGCCGAAAACTACACGGGGGGAACTTGTTAATGATCTCAAGGCAGCTGGGACCACAGTCACCAAGAAAACCATTGGTAACACATTACGCCGTAATGGATTAAAATCCTGCAGTGCCCGCAAGAAGGCACATGTACAGGCCCGTCTGAAGTTTGCAAATGAACATCTGGATGATTCTGAGAGTGATTGGGAGAAGGTGCTGTGGTCAGATGAGACTAAAATTTAGCTCTTTGGCATTAACTCAACTCGCCGTGTTTGGAGGAAGAGAAATGCTGCCTATGACCCAAAGAACACCGTCCCCACTGTCAAGCATGGAGGTGGAAACATTATGCTTTGGGGGTGTTTCTCTGCTAAGGGCACAGAACTACTTCACCGCATCAATGGGAGAATGGATGGAGGCATGTACCGTCAAATCCTGAGTGACAACCTCCTTCCCTCCACCAGGACATTAAAAATGGCTCGTGGCTGGGTCTTCCAGCACGACAATGACCCGAAACATACAGCCAAGGCAACAAAGGAGTGGCTCAAAAAGAAGCACATTAAGGTCATGGAGTGGCCTAGCCAGTCTCCAGACCTTAATCCCATCGAAAACTTATGGAGGGAGCTGAAGATCCGAGTTGCCAAGCGACAGCCTCGAAATCTTAATGATTTACAGATGATCTGCAAAGAGGAGTGGGCCAAAATTCCATCTAACATGTGTGCAAACCTCATCATCAACTACAAAAAACGTCTGACTGCTGTGCTTGCCAACAAGGGTTTTGCCACCAAGTATTAAGTCTTGTTTGCCAAAGGGATCAAATACTTATTTCTCTGTGCACAATGCAAATAAATATATATAATTTTGACAATGTGATTTTCAGTTTTTTTTTTAAATATAATCTATCTCTCACTGGTAAAATTAACCTAGCCTAAAAATTCTAGACTGTTCATGTCTTTGACAGTGGGCAAACTTACAAAATCAGCAAGGGATCAAATACTTATTTCCTTCACTGTAGGTCTGCATAACAGCTGTAGATCTAAAATGTTTAGAGACATTTTAACTAGACTATTTACAAATTTTCTTTTTTTTTTTTCTTAGTTGCATTGCAGCATAAAAAAATAGATATAAATTGTTACCAAGTTGTACACATCTTTAACCCCTTAGTGACCGGCCTATTTTAAACCTTGATGACCAAGCTATTTTATACGTTTTTCCATCGTCGCATTCAAAGAGCTATAACTTTTTTATTTTTGCATCGATATAGCTGTATAAGGCCTTGTTTTTTGCCGGACAAAGTTGTATTTTTTAATAGCACAATTTTGGGGTACATATAATTTATTGATTAACTTTTACTAATTTTTTCTAGGGCGTAATTTTAAAAAAAACAGCAATTTCGCCACTTTTTTTGCATCTTTAATTTATGCCGTTTACCGTGTGGTATAAATAAGATAATAACTTTGTTTAGCGGGTCGTTATGATTGCAACGATACCAAATTTATATGGTTTTCTTATGTTTTACTACTTTTACACAGTAAAAACACTTTTTATTAAATTGTGTTTTTGGGTCTCCATATTTGAAGAGCTGTAACTTTTTTATTTTTCCGGCGATGCAGCTGTATGGGGGCTTTTTTTTTGCGGGAAGACATGTAGTTTCTATCAGTACCATTTTGGAGTACATGCGACTTTTTGATGACGTTTTTGAAAGCAGGATGAACAGAAAATAGCAATTCTGACATTATCTTCATTTTTAGAGTTTGCCAAGCAAGTTAAAAAAACATAATAGCTTTCTAGTTGGGGTCGTTACGGACGCGGCGATACCAAATATGTGTAACTTTACTTTTCCTTTTTTTTTTTTAATCATAATAAAGCTGTTTGTAAGGGGAAAAGGTGTTTTTCAGTTTTTTTTCCCACTTAGTTATTTATTAACCCCTTCCCACCACAGCCCTTTTTCAGATTTTCATTTTTTCCTCCCCACCTTCCAAAAGTAATAACTTTTTTATTTTTCCGTGAATATAATCCTATGAGGGCTTGATTTTTGCGGGAAGGGTTGTCGTTTTTCGTAGCACCATTTATTGTGCCATATAATGTACTAGGAAACGGGGAAAATTTTTTTTGTGGGGTAGAAAATGAAAAAAACAGCGATTCCTCCATTGTTTTTTGCGAGTCGTTTTTACGGAATTCACTGTGCAATTAAAACAACATGTTAACTTTATTCTGTGGGTCAATACGATTACGGCGATACCAAATATATATCGTTTTTTCTATATTTTACTACTTTTACAAGTAAAAACCTAAGTGTAAAAAATAACATTTATTTTGTGCCGCCAAATTCTGAGAGCCAGAACTTTTTTATTTTTCCATAGATTAAGTGGTATGTGGGCTTATTTTTTGCGGGATAAGCTGTAGTTTTTAATTATACAATTTTGGGGTACAAGCGACGTTTTGATCACTTTTTATTTCATTTTTTGTGGGAGATGAGGTAACCAAAAAAGAGATTCTGACGTTTACAATTTTTTTTACGCCGTTCACCGTGCGGGTTAAATAATGATAAATAATGTTGTAATAGCTCAGACTTTTACGGAGGCGCGGCAATACCAATTATATTTATTAAATTTTTTACTATACTCTAGGGGGAAAATTGGAGTTTTTTTTTTTTACTTTTAATTTTTTATTTACATAAAAAAACCTTTATTTTTACTAATTTTTACTTTTTTTATTAGTCCCCCTAGGGTACTTCAACCAGCGATCGTTAGATCGCTTGCACGATATAGATTGCGCTATTGATTCCGTAGTTAAAACGGAAACCTGCCGGAATAGTGACAAATGAAAATAATTAGCAATGTTTCCGTCACCATTGATATCAATGGTGACTGAAACGGAAGCTGTGGTTTCAGTTTGACTTTCCGTTGCGGGGTTCACCCGACGGAAAACTCAGACGGAACCCTGAAACGGAAAGCCAACGTTGATGTGAACAGGCCTTAAGGCCTGTGCTTCAGTCCATTGGGACACTAGGGCCACATGTGGTATATTTCTAAAAACTGCAGAATTTGGGCAATAAATATTGAGTTGCATTTCTTTTGTAAAAACCTTTTGTGATACAAAAAAAAAATTTTTAGAAATGAATTTCTGCAAAAAAAAAATGAAATTTGTAAATTTCACCCCTACATAGCTTTAATTCCTGTGAAACGTCTAAAGGGTTAAGAAACTTTCCAAACGCTGTTTTGAATACTTTGAGGGGTGGTTTTTAAAATGGGGTGATTTATGGGGGATTTCTAATATATAGGGTCCCCAAAACCACTTCAGAACTAAACTGGTCCATGAAAAAATAGCTTTTTGAAATTTTCTTTAAAATGTGAGAAATTGCTGCTAAAATTCTAATGTTAACTAGTAACTATTTTGTGTGGTATAACTATCGGTCTTTCAAGCAGATACTAGAAAAATGCTAATTTTTGCACATTTTCCCTAAATTTTGGTGTTTCTCACAAATAAATATTGAATTAACGACTACATTTTTTCACTAACATAAAGTCCAATATATCACAAGAAAACAATCTCAGAATCGCTTGGATAGGTAAAAGTATTCCAAAGTTATTACCACATAAAGTGACACGTCAGATTTGAAAAATAATGCTGTCAGGAAGGTCAAAAGTGGCCAGAGCGGGAAGGGGTTAATTAAAGGGGTTCTATGGGGTTTAGTAAATAAGTTAATTATCAGACCACAGTTCTAATTTCTTAGTGGCTCTTCAGTGTGGTGACATTGGAACTTTCTTACTGAAGGTGGAAATTGTTGTTTTAAAGCAGGAGTAGGCCACCATAGCGAGGTAGAGTTCTACTGTTATAACTTAGGAGGGCCTTTAGGTACATGGGGGGGGGGGGGGGTGGTAAGTTATCAGAGCATTGCTAGGCTCCAAAAGACACGGCCCCGGATAGATGTTACTCTTTAAATTAAAAAATTAGTGCTGCCAAACATACAGGAGTGTACAGCACTACACAATATTTAGATCCAGTAACTTCCAGGTGACCTCTTCTCTGATGCTGGTGTTCTCGTGCCTCATCTTCTCCATTCAGTCCACACCACCATGAGCGCTTCTATCCCTATAGTGCTCCCCCATTGTGCCCCTAAAAGTAAAAGAGGGTCCTCATAGTAATAATTCTCCCCCAGGGTGCCGCCATTAGTAATATCGCTCACAATAGTAGTCATGATCCCCCAGAATGGCAAATAGTGTCCTAAAACGAAGGGTAGCACAGAGGGAAAAATACAGAAATCAATTACTCACCTAACTCTCGCTTCAGGTCTCCTTCAGCTGTGCAGTGCAAGCCACAGGCTTCTTTTGGCTTGTGTTGCCTCTGCCTTAGATCTTCCCTTTTATAGGCTACAGGACTGAGGGTGAACGGTGGGGTAGGTACCAATAGCCTGCTGTGCCCCACAGCAAATATTTTACTGTTTGAGGCTAAATTCACACCGGTCAGATACGCTGCGTAAAGGTACACAGCGTATCTGCCCTGGCGGCCGCAGGGAATTCTGGACGAAAAACCGCAGTTATAGAGCTGGAATGTCCGCTGCGGAAAACAGAAGAGGAAAAAGAGGAAAAGTGCATACTTACCCTCTGATGTCCTGCAGACCGGCCTCCAGGGATGACGTTTCATCTCATGTGACCACAGCAGCCTGTGATTGGCTGAAGCAGTCCCATGGGATGAATTGTCATCCCAGGAGGCCAGCCTGGACAAAGCAGCATAGAATTCTGGGGAAGTATAAGATTTTTTATTTTTTTCTGAGTTGCGATTTTTGCTGGCGAATTAGCTTTTCAACATCTACTATTTGTTGTGGATTTAACCTCCCCATTTAATTCAATGGGGAAAACCAGCAACAAAAAAGCAGCGATTATGCAAACACAATTGACATGCTGCGGATTAAGAAAACGCACCGCAGGTCAATTTCTGAGCGGCTTTTCGGCTTATCATTTATACAGTGTGTGGATGAGATTTGTTCAAATATCATCCACTCTGCTGCTACAGTACTATTTTCCACAACAAAATCCGATGCAGAAAATCAGCAGTATTTACGCTACGAGTGAACTCACCCTTATGGTGACGCCACTGGCCCGGACTACTCGGAACTCGTCGGCGATCAATGGGTTGCCGACCCAGGTTTAAAAGCATAGATATATACTAGATATAGTGTAGACATGAATGTGTCTATCCTGCATATTTTAGGTCTATTTCTTCCTTCTGTTAACCTCTTTACGCGCTGCGCCGCAACTGTACGTCCTGGAGAGTGCTTGCTTCCCAGCGCACTCTGTCCGTCCAGGAACCGGGAGGTCAGCTGTCCCTGACAGCTGACACTCCAGTCTTGCCGGTCAGCGGACCATCGCCACTGATTTTGGCAATTAACCCCATAAATGTGGCGACCAATTGTGATTGCCACATTTAAGGGGTTTGAAGCACATCGGCAGCCCCCAAGAAGTGATTGTGGGGGCTGCCGATGCTTGTCGTGGCTGCCATGTACGAAAGCCTAGGAGGAACAGCCGAAGGCTGGTCCTCCTAGGCTTCCTGTCAGTGTGACTGTCTTCCTGTCAGTGTGACTGTCACGTCACAATGACAGTTAGAATAAATTACACTACGTAGATTTTCCTCTCCCTGCACGCCTATTTTCACTGCGTTTTTTGCCCGCGCCCATTGAGCGCCACAGGCATAAAACGCTGTGAAATACGCTTTCTCTGCCTCCCATTGAAGCCAATGGGAGGTCAGAGGTGTAAATGCCCGAAGATGGGGCATGTCGCTTTTTCCTCCCGCGAGGCGGTTTTACCGTTCATGGGAGAAAACCGCCCCCCATTGAAAACGGGAGGCATTTTCGGGCCGTTTTTGCCGAGTTTTTTGGCGCGGTTTCCGCATCAAAAAACTCGTAAAAAACTGTGTGAACCCAGCCTTAATGTCCCCTAGTGGGACAAGTAAAAAAAGGGTAATAAAAATGTTTTTAAAAAAGTGTAAAAATAAAAGTTATAAGTTATATAAACAAAAATGCTTTTTTTCCTATAAGACTTTCATTATAGGAAAAAAATTAACACATTAAAAAAAGTACACATATTTGGTATCACCGCGTTCGTAACGAATCAAACTATAATGTTATTTTTCCCGCACGATGAACATCCCCAAAAAAAAACGACACCACAATCGCTATTTTTTGGTTACCACCCCTCCTAAAATAGAGAATAAAAAGTGATCAAAAAGTCGCATGTACCCGAAAATAGTACCAATAAAAACAACAACCGTTCCGCAAAAATAGCTTTTTTGACTAAAAAATAAAAAAGTTATGGCTCTCAGAACATGGTGACAGAAAATAAATTTTATAAAAAAGTGATTTTATTGCGCAAATGCTGCAAAACATAACAAAAATATACATATATGGTATCGCCGTAATCATACCGACCCACAGAATAAAGTAAAATTGTCATTTACTGCGTAAAAAAATAAACAAAGAAAATAGAATAAAAAGTGATCAAAAAAAAAAAAAATCGCATGTACCCCAAAATGGTACCAATGAAAACTACAGATTGTCCCACAACAAATAAGCCCTCGCACAGCTCCAGTGGTGAAAAAATAAAAAAGTTCTGGTTCTCAGAATATGACGATGCAAAATGTGCAGAGCGTTCCAAAAACAGATAAGATTGGGCGCCATTTATCAGTGCGACACATCTATGAATTATTTATTTACTGCATTATTATACCCTCTTATTATGCCCTGATGTACCCTGCACAACTTACATATGCCCCTGATGTACTCCGCACAGCTTACATATACCCCCACATTATAAATTGAAATACCAGTAAAACCCTAAACGACTACCAAGCAAAATCTGCGCTCCAAAAGCAAAATGGCGCTCCCTCCCTTCTGAGCCCTGCAGCATGCCCAAACAGCAGTTTGTACCCATATATATGGCATCGCCATAGCCGGGAGAACTTGCTTAACATTTTATGAGGTATTTGTCTTCTGTGGCACAAACTGGGCACAACATATTATGCACTAAAATGGCATATCAGTGGAAAATTGCAATATTCACTTTGAACCATCCGCTGTGCATTAACCCCTTTGCGCACTATGACTTAATAGCACGTCATGGTGCAGGGCTTGATGTATGGAGCGGGCTCACATGCTGAGCCCGCTCCATATGCTGCGGGTGTCAGCTGTGTATTACAGCTAACACCAGGGACTAACGGACAGGAACAGCGATCGCGCAGTTACAGAAGCCTTTTAAAAATAACAATATACTGCAATACATTAGTATGATCGCTGGTTCAAGTCCCCAAAGGGGACTAATAAAATGTGTAGAAGAAGTAAAGTTATTAGTAGTGAGAAAAAAATAAATAATTAAAGTTAAAAAAAAAACATTCCCATTTTTCTTCTGAAGTAATGTAAAAAAATAAACAAAATTGGTATCGCTACATCCGTAAAAGGCCGAACTATTACAATATACCATTATGTAACTCGCACGGTGAACACCGTAAAAAACTTAAATAATTTAAACCGCCAAAATCGCTGTTTTGTTTGTCACCTTAGCTCTCAGAATGTGGTGAAACAAAATAATTTATTTTTTTTAACAAATTGATTTTTCTTTGTAAAAGTAGTATAATATAAATAAAAAAAACTATACAAATTTGGTATCACCGTAATTGTATTGAGCCGCAGAAGAAAGTAAAGTTTTCATTTTTACTGCATGGCGAAAGCTGGAAAAACAAAACCCCCAAAAAATTGAATCAGATTTTTTTCCAATTTCAGCCTGCAAAGATTTTTTTTCCAGTTTCCCAGTACATTTTATGGCACTTTAAATTGCGTCAATAGAAACTACAATTCCTCCCGCAAGAAATAAGCCCTCACACCACTCTACTGACGGAAAAAGTTATGGCTCTTGGAAGGCGGGGAGTGAAAAACGAAAATAAGAAAGCAAAAAATGGATCAGTCCTGAAAGGGTTAATTCATTTCTAATGAAAAAAAAAAAACCGTATGACCCGTTGTGGGGTATTTCCGTACTGGGGAGAAATTGATTTACAAAAATGGTTTCTTTTTTTTTCACCTTTATCCCTTGTGAAAATGCAACATTTTAGTGGAAAAAATTGTGACATTCATTTTCGCAGCCTAATTCTAATAAATTCTGCAAGAGACCCGTGGGGTCTAAATGCTCACTATACCCCGAGAAAAATTCCTTGAGGAGTGTTTCCAAAATGGGGTCACTTTTGGGGGGTTTCCACTGTTTTGGTCCCTCCAGGGCGTTGCAAACGCGACATGACCCCGAAAACCAATCTTCTGAGCGCTGCCATGGGTCCAATCAGCAGTTTATTACCACATATGGGGTATTGCCGTAATCAGGAGAAAATGTTTTACAAATGTTGTGGTTCTTTTTTCCTTTATTCCTTGTAAAAAAAAAAATCTGAAAAAAAAGTAGATTTTCATTTTCACGGCCTAATTCAAGTAAATTCTGCAAAAACATGTGTGGTCAAAATGCTAAGCCCCTAGATAAATTCCTTGAGAAGTGTAGTTTCCAAAATTGGGTAATTTTTGGGGTGTTTCCACTGTTTTGGTCCCTCCTGGGTGTTGCAAATGCAACATGGCATCGGAAATCATTCCAGCAAAATCTGTGCTCCAAAATCAACATGGCGCTCCTTCCCTTCTGAGCCCTGCTGTGGGTCCAATCAGCCGTTTATGACCACATACGGGGTATTGCCGTAATCGGGAGACATTGCTTTACAAATGTTGGGGTGCATTTTCTTCGTTATTACTTGTAAATATTAAAAATGTCTATGTTTTTTCAGAAAAAAAGGAGATTTTCATTTTTACAGACTAATTCCAATATATTTAGCGAAAAACCTGTGTGGTCAAAATGCTAACTATACCCCTAGATAAAATTCCTTGAGAGGTGTAGTCTCCGAAATGGGGTCACTTTTGGAGTGTTTCCACTGTGTCGGCACCACAAGACCTCTTCAAACCTGACAAGGTGCCTAAAATATATTTAAAAAAAAAAAAAAAGGAGGCCCCAAAATCCACTAGGTGCGTCTTTGCTTCTGAGGCCTGTGTTTCAGTCCATTAGCACACTAGGGCCACATGTGGGATATTTCTAAAAACTGCAGAATATGGGCAGTAAAATATTGAGTTGCATTTCTCTGGTAAAACCTTCTGTATTACAAAAAAAATGTATTAGAAATGAATTTTGGCAAAAAAATACTTTGCTTTAATTCCTGTGAAACGCCTAAAGGGTTAAAACACTTTATGAATGCTGATTCGAATACCTTGAGGGGTGCCGTTTTCAAAATGGGGTGATTTATGGGGACTTTCTAATATATAAGGCCCTCAAAGCCACTTGAGAACTGAACTGGTCCCTGAAAAAATGAGAAATTGCTGCTAAAGTTCTAAGCCTCGTAACGTCCCAGAAAAATAAAAGCACGTTCAAAATAACTATGCAAACATAAAGTAGACATATGGGAAATGTAAACTAGTAACTATTATGTGTGGTATTACTATCTGTCTTACAAGCAGATACATTTAAATTTAGAAAAAAATGCTAATTTTTGCAAATTTTCTCTAAATTTTGGTGTTTTTCGACCAAATATTTTCACTAACAAAGTACAACATGTCATGAGAAAACAGTCTCAGAATCGCTTGGATAGGTAAAAGCATTCCGGAGTTATTACCACATAAAGTAACACGTCAGATTTGAAAAAATCAGCTGTGTCCTGAAAGCCAAAACAGGCTGTATCCTGAAGGGGTTAATGTCCATTTTCTCTCTCAATGCTTGTTGAGTGGGTTATTTCTGGTGTGACATTAACTGCCAAACAGATGTCATCTCCCTACTGCAGCTGCATCCCCCTCCCTCAGCCTTCTGTTTACTATTTTAGGCTGGAATCACACACGTAGTTTTTGTGGCAGTTTATGACGCAGTTTTGTTGAGCCAAACACAGGAGTGGATACAAAAGCGAGAAGTATCATTCATCTGTTTACACTTTTCCTTCTTTTGAATCCACTCCTGGCTTTGGCACAAAAAACTGCCACAAAAACCGCATGTGTGCCTTCAGCCTCACAATAGTGAAATACAAAGATGACCTGAAGGCTTCTGAACATTTATATAGCCCCTGCAGGGAGGGAACCGGAACAACAGGACTGCTGGAAGGTGAGGAAGACACCAGTTTCTCCAAATAAAGTTTCTACTAAACACACGTACCATTCATACAAAGAATAATATACACAAATTTTTATTCAAGTAATCCTGAAAACATCACACTGAGGAGTAAATATCCTTGCTCCAACAAATAATGCACCTTATCCAGGGCCAGCATCAGGCAAGTGCTGGGGCCCACTACCCTTGGGGGAGCCTACTCGACCGCCGGTTGGTGACGCTGCCCTCATGGCTCCTCCAGGATTGGCATCCCCAGCCAGAATTTTGCCAGAGATTCTAGAGGGGCCAGGAGGCAGCATAACCACATAGCGGCTGCAACAGGGCCCGCTGCATGAGGGGGGTTCCCCCATGTCGTCGCCCCGCTAGCATCCGCTATGGCTGCTACAGCGGTAGCGGCACCACATTCAATAGTATATGCGTCCTTAGAATGCAGATACTATTGACCGCTATGCCAGAGCAGGGAGGTATCTTCCCACTCTGCCATTTACTGCGCTACAGACTCCCAGGCAGTGCTAATAGCCCTGTCCAGCTCTGGGGAAGACAGGGATGTCAGGAGAAGAGAAGGAGTCCCAGGCAGAGTGCTAGAAACGGCTCTGCTCCGGGACTCCCTCTCTGGGGAAGCCCCTGACATCACTGTCCATATATAAACCGTGATGTCAGGGGATGAGCAGTGTTCCAGGCAAAGTGCTAGTAGCGCTCTGCTCGGGACTTTGGCTCCGGGGTTGCCCCATACAAAATTATTCCATTATAAGGTATTGATGCGACTTCCGTCTAAATGGACCAAACGAGCGACGCTCAACATGCTGGTATAAATCGATTAGCGCGCGTTATCGGGCAAAAAATTTGTCTATGTAAATATAACCACCTTAAAGCGGTTTTTGTTTTTTTAACAAAACTTTTTGATAGGAAAGATACACATCAAAAGTTTTGATCAAGGGAAGGGGGGCTGGGTGCTAAAAGCCCCACCATCGCTAAAACGGTCAGCCGACTGCTCTGCACCTTCGGCTGTAATGAGCGCTCCACGTTGGGCTTAGGATGGGCTCACAAAAAACATCTGAGTCTGTCTGCAGCCTAAGGCTGGGTTCACACGACCTATTTTCAGGCGTAAACGAGGCGTATTATGCCTTGTTTTACGTCTGAAAATAGGGCTACAATACGTCGGCAAACATCTGCCCATTCATTTGAATGGGTTTACCGACGTACTGTGCAGACGACCTGTAATTTACGCGTCGTCGTTTGACAGCTGTCAAACGACGACGCGTAAATGGACTGCCTCGGCAAAGAAGTGCAGAGCACTTCTTTGCCACGTAATTTGAGCTGCTCTTCATTGAACTCAATAAAGAGCAGCTCAAGATTTACAAGCGTCTCAGACGGCTCGCAAAATGCGAAGAGCATTTACGTGTGAAACGAGGCAGCTGTTAACAGTCTGTCTTTTCACACGTAAATGCCTCTCATCGTGTGAACATACCCTAAGGCCTCATGCACACGACCGTAGCCACGTGCACGGCTGTCATTTTCGGGTCGGCAGGCAGCGGAATGTCAGCCAAGAGTCGCCCGCAAATCGCAGGCTGTGCACATGGCCATTATTTTCAATGAGCCTGGACCGTGAAAACCACGGTCATGTGCATGGCCCCATAGGAATGAATGGGGCCGCGATTCTACCGTGTATTTTCCGGGGAATTGTGGCCGCAAAAGCACGTTCATGTGCATGGGACCTAAGGGCTCATTCAGACGAGCGCAAAACTCGTCCGTGTGCTGTGCGTGAAAATCCCGCCCAGCACACTGACCCATTGATTTCAATGGGCCCATTTACACATGCAGCGTGTGCCCGTTGCGTGAAACTCACTGCATGTCCTATATTGGTGCGTTTTCCACACACCTATCGCCCATTGAAGTCAATGGGTGCGTGAAAATCACGCGCAGCACACGGATGCACATTTTTTTAAACCACGAACGTTTATTTTAGGCTGTTTTTCAAGCGGTTTCTCCATTAACACAATAAAAAACAGCTCCAAACACGGCTGAAGAAGTGACATGCACTTCTTTTTACGGGGCGTTTTTTTACACGCCGTTTTTCCAAACAGCCATGTAAAAAAACTAAATTTTTCCCATTGAAATCATTGGGCAGATGTTTGGAGGCGTTCAGCTCCCGAAAAACGGCTGACAATAAGCCGTGTGAACATACCCTGAGACATCGAGGCTGTTTCTGGGAGAAGGCAGCCATGAGTTACAAATCACATACAACTCCTTCAACACGCCGTGTATATAAGGGTTTCTTTCCCTACACATCACACCCGTCCTCTCTGACACTTTCCCCGTCACATCACTCCCGTTCTCCTCGGCTTTTCCCCTACACTTTCCCCGTCACATCACTCCCGTTCTCCTCGGCTTTTCCCCCTACACATCGCACCCGTCCTCCCGGGTTTTTCTCACAGACGTTACGCAGCATCATCCCGCAGGCCGTACAAAGACGGGAACTAGAGTCACGTGGCCGGCCCATACCATGTGACCAGTACGTCATCACAGCTGCCAGGCGTTGATGCGTCATGCCGGCTCTCCATGACTCCTCTGACGTTGTCAGCCCCGCCCCCCACGCTGAGCTCCTGCAGCTGAACTTGTAGCAGCGGTTTAGCCGGGCCTGGCGGCCACGTCTACTGTGAAGAGGGGGGAGGACATCGCGGCTGCCCGGCCTGTGTGTATCGTGCTGCAGGATGTGGCTACCCGGGGCTCGCTGCCGCCTTCTGCTGCTCCTGTGCTGCTGGCAGCTGTTCCCCGCCTCAGCCTGGGACAACGGGGATCTGGAGCTATTCGACTTAGTGGAGGAGATTCAGCAAAACTTCTACCAGTTCCTAGGGGTGGAGCAGGTAACTGAGCCTGTGGGTGATGGGCAGCTCTGCTATGAATGACTGATACATTGTTGCTGCATATTGTGGTGTCCCCAGTAGTCCCACACCTGGAGGTGACAGGACCGATAATCCGCGCAGGTACTGATAACCGCTGCGACGGTCGCATCAAACCAATTGAGATAAAGCGTAGTCCTACCTAAAACGTATAAATTGTATATAAAACCAAAGCCGTTTACAAAGTCCAATAATAAGTTTCTTTTTCTACTTGCGCAGGTAGCGGATTGTTTTTGCCTACTTGTGGCGGCCATGTTTCATGAGTGACCACAGGATCTGCTGCCATAGTGTCACTTGTAAATGACTACAAACAGTCCATGCATTGGGTGACAACAGCGGCTCTCCGTCACCCTGTGCAATTGCTGCTCAAAATGGCAACCAATATGGCGGCAGATCCTGTTACTTGCGAAAATGAATAGTTTCAGTAGAAGTTAAAAAAAACAAAAAACCTGTATGAACCTTGGTCACGTCTGTAACTTACGATTTACTGATATACCCCCATGTTTGTGTTTCGGGTTGAAATGCTCTTTGAAGGATCATTTTGGGCATAACAGAAAAAAGTACATTTTGCGAAAGCTCCCGATGTACTCGCTAAACATGTCTATAGCGCTGTAATAACCTGATGGAGGCCAAAAGAGTGGCCGTCTGGCTTTTTTTTGTTAAGCAGGGAGTA
Source organism: Rhinoderma darwinii (assembly GCF_050947455.1). Lineage (NCBI taxonomy): Eukaryota > Metazoa > Chordata > Amphibia > Anura > Rhinodermatidae > Rhinoderma > Rhinoderma darwinii. The sequence goes on from NC_134691.1 coordinate 320,587,594, forward strand.
CCGTACTAAACTACGCCGTTCCATTTAACGGAATCCCATAAGAAAACGTATACTTCACGGTATACGTTTTGTTAACCTCTATGGGTGCTGAATGCGTCCCAGTGCTTTCCATCACCCATAGGCTATTATGAGATCCGTTTAATGTATTCGTCATGAGAGTTCATGACTTATCTGTTCAGGTACCATAATAGTCTATGGGTGATGGTTGCCACTATGGGTCAGTTCACACAAGGGTTTTTGGTGCTGATTTTGACTCGGAAATTGCATCTGAATCAGTGCCAAAAAATTTCCGAAATCGCCCCCCCCCCCCATTGATTTAGATGGGAGGCAGTAATTTTTTTCACAAATGGCTTTTGGCCAGTCCTGAGGAAAAAAAACAGCATGTTCTTTCTTGCCGTGGTTTCCGCCTCTGACCTCGCATTGAATCAATGGGAGGCAGAAAAGTCCTGTTGCATTCATTTCTGAGCGTTTTTCGCTCCCGATCCTTGCGTTACATTCAATGGCTGCGGGCGAAAAACGCAGTTGAAACATATGTGCAAAAACTGTGTGAACAGAGACTGAGGCATCCGTCACAACCTACGGAGAATGTATACGTTCGGCTTCGTTCACATCTGCGTCAGGTCTCGACTTCATGGGTTCCGTCTGAGCTTTCAGTCAGGGGAAAAAAGGGAAACCATAGGTTTCCATTTGCATCACCGTTGATTTCATTTGTCACCGTTGTGCAAGGGTTCTGTCATTTTGCTCTGCCCCCCCCAGATTTGATGTTTGATTGCGCCAAATTCTCCAGTGTAAGGCCCCATGCACACGACCGTAAAAACTCCCGTAATTACGGGCCCATAGACTTCTATTGGCCACGGGTACCTCCCCGTATGTTTGCGGGAAGGTGCCCGTGCCGTTAAAAAAGATAGAACATGTCCTATTTCAGGCCGTAATTACGGCACGGGCAGCCCATAGAAGTCTATGGGGCTCCCGTAATTACGGGTGACTACGTGTGTGCACCCGTAATTACGGGAGCGTTGCTAGGCGACGTCAGTGTATAGTCACTGTCCAGGGTGCTGAAAGAGTTAAACGATCGGCAGTAACTGTTTCAGCACCCTGGACAGTGGCTACCGATCACAATATAGATAAAGCTGTAAAAAAAAAAATAGAAGTTCATACTTACCCAGAACTCCCTGCTTCTTGCTCCAGTCCGGCCTCCTGGGATGACGTTACAGCCCATGTGATGACTGCAGCGGTCACATGGACTGCCGCGTCATCCAGGGAGGTCGGACTGGATGTCAAGAGAGGGACGCGTCGCCAAGGCAACGGCCGGGTAAGTCTGAATTTCTTTTACTTTTATTACGGAAAGGACTGTCCCTTCTCTCTATCCTGCACTGATAGAGAGAAGGGGCTGCCAATTAGTGCAGTGCAATTTTGCAGCCAAAAACGTGCCCGTAAATACTGGTGCAATACTGGTCGAATACGTGTGACCAAGGACCCGTATTTACGCCAGTATTTACGGGTGGACAAAAATACAGTCGTGTGCATGGGGCCTAAGAGCCTTTTTTTTTTTTTTCTTAGCTGCCCTGACAATAAATTTCTCTCAAATTTCTTATTTACGGAAAGGGATTGCCCCTTTAATTTTATGTAAAAATTCTGAACATTTAAAAGGGTTGTCCATTTTTTACAATCCTATTTGTTAGAAAGGTCCTTCAAAAATAAGCTGATCACGGATTGTCCCATTGCAAGGACTCCCTGCTATCAATTGTAACCTGTGATGGAATCCGGTGTTCAATTTCCCTGCAGCGCCACCACAGGAGAAATAAAGCATTACACAGTGCCTTTTGAACTCAGTGGACTGCTTGTGCAATGCATGAGCACGCTGGGTCCTCCACAGAGAGAGACAATCTTTGTAGCCACTCTGTTGAGGTCCTTAACCCCTTAATGACCGGGCCATTTTGCACGTTAATGACCAAGGATTATTTTTTGTTTTTTCACGGTCGCATTCCAAGAGTCGTAACTCTTTTTTTATTCCGTCGACATAGCCGTATAAGGGCTTGTTTTTTGCGGGACGAGTTGTATTTTGTAATTGTACCATTTTTAGATGCTTATAACATATTGATTAACTTTTATTAACTTTATTTTAGGAGAGAATTGAAAATAAGCAGCTATTCCAGCATTGATTTTCACGTTATAAGTTTACGCCGTTTACTATGCAGCGTAAATAACATGTTAACTTTATTCTGTGGGTCGGCACGATTACGGGGATACCAAATATGTAAAGGTTTTATATGTTTTTTCTACGTTTGCACAATAAAAACCCTTTTAGAAAAAAATTACTTGTTTTTGCATCGCCGCGTTCCAAGAGCCGTAACGTTTTTATTTTTCCGTCGATGTGGCCGTATGTGGGCTTGATTTTTGCGGGCGAATGTGTAGTTTTTATTAGTACTATTTTGGGGTACATAGGACTTATAGATTAACTTTTATTTTATTTTTTATGGGGGGAATGGTAGAAAAGAGAGAATTTTGACGTTGTTTTTTGCGTTTTCTTTGGACGCCGTTCATCCGGCAGTTTAATTAATATGTTCATTTTATTGGTCAAGTTGTTACGAACGCGGGGATACCATATATGTGTGTGTGTGATTTTGTTTTGACCGTTTTACTAAATAAAACCACTTTTTGGGCCAAAAAAGTAGTTTTATTTGACTTTGACTGTAATTATTTTTATTTCTTTTTCACAAACTTTATTTAACTGTTTTACATTTTTTTTTTTGTCCCACCAGGACACTTCACTATGCGATGTGCCGATCGCATATATAATGCTTTGGTATACTTAGTATACCAAAGCATTATTGCCTGTCAGTGTAAAACTGACAGGCAACCGTCCTTCGGCGTTAAGGAGTTAATAGAAGCCTGTCAGAAAGACTATATACTGCAATACAAATCGCTGGTTCAAGTCCCCTAGGGGGACTAATAAAAACAGTAAGGTTTAGTTAGAGAACCTGTCACCTGCCCAAAATACTGCCGCTGACATCTATTAGATTGCAGGCGCCTCACAGATTCTGCTGCCTTTTCTTTTTTTTTCTTTTAGCCCACACCGTTCCTGAGATATCGGGGCTGTTAGTTCTGGTGTCCGATATGCAAATGAGGCCTTTGACTGTCAAGTGGGCGGGTAACACCTCATACTTGATAAGAGGTAACCGCCCACTTGATGGTCAAAGGCCTCATTTGCATATCGGACACCAGAACTTACATTCCCAATATCTCCGGAATGGTGTGGGCTAAAAGAAAAAAATAAAAGGCAGCAGAATCTGTGAGGCGCCTGCAGTCTAACTGAGATTTCAACTGTAGTTTTTTGGGCAAGTGACAGATCCTCTTTAAATAAAGTTTGTTTTTTTTATGTACAAAAAAAAAAAAATTATGAAAAATTCAAAAAAGCCCACGTTTCTCATTTTCCCCTAAAACATTGTAAAAAAACAACAACAATTGTTATCGCTGCGTCCGTAAAAGTCTGAACTATTACAATATATCGTTATTTAACCCGCACGGTGTATGCCGCTGTTTTATGGTCACCTTGTATCGACACAAAAAAATGGAATAAAAATTGATCAAAACCTCGCATGTACCCCAAAATGGTACCATTAAAAACTACAGCTTGTCCCGCAAAAAATATGCTCTCATGCCGCTCAATCAACGGAAAAATAAGTTATGGTTCTCAGAATTTGGCAACAAAAACTACATTTTATTTTTTACAGTTAATTTTTTCCTTGTAAAAGTAGAAAATGAAATCTGAATTTGGTATTGCCGTAATCGTATTGACCTGCAGAATAAAGTTAAAGCGTCTCTGTCACCACGTTATGCCCTATCTTGTACATGATGTGGTCGGCGCTGTAATGTAGATCACAGCAGTGTTTTTTATTTAGAAAAACAATCATTTTTGACGGAGTTTTGACCTATATTAGCTTTATGCTAATGACTTTCTCAATAAACAACTGGGCGTGTTTTACTTTTTCGCCAAGTGGGCGTTGTACAGAGGAGTGTATGACGCTGACCAATCAGTGACCAATCAGCGTCATGCACTTCTCTCCATTCATTTACACAGCAGATAGCGATATAGCTATATCGCTATTTGCAGTCACATAAACACACTATAACGCTACGCATGTGTCATGACAATGAATATATATTACCTCCAGCCAGGACAGGATTTGTATTCAGAATCCTGACACTTTGCTAACACAATCCCGACACTACAGCACAGCAAGCAAGTCTCGCGAGATTACGCTGTAAACTGTCATTTCAAACAAGATTACGCTTGCTGTGCTGTAGTGTGCGGATTGTATTAGCGAAGTGGTCAGGATTCTGAATAGACATCATGTCCTGGCTGGAGATAATGTATATTCATTGTCAGGACACTGCAGTAATGTTATAGTGTGTGTATGTGGCTGCTCATAGCGATATAGCTATATCACTATCTGCTGTGTGACATTTTTCTACTCCACAAATATATTTTTTCCCATTTCCCAGTACATTATATGGTACAATAAATTGTGCCGTGAAAAACTACAACTCGTCCTGCAAAAATCAAGACCTCATAGGACTATGTCGACGGAAAAAAAAAAAAAGTTATGGCTTTTGGAAGGCGTGGAGGAAAAATGTAAATCTGAAAAATGGCTGCGATGGGAAGGGGTTAAAGGGGCTTTCCTGTCTTATACAAATAAAGCTTATTTATTGTTCTGCAACTTTCACTTTTTCTTTCAGTTCATTGATGCTTTCATGATATCTACTGCTGGTAAATGGAAACATCATTATGTTCAGAGAAAAGAGACCTGCTGACATCCCTACAGTTAGGGTATGTTCACACACACTTTTTTCAGACATAATTCGGGCATTTTACGCCTCGAATTACACTAGAAAAAATGGCTCCATTACGCCTACAAATATCTGCCCAGTGCTTGCAATGGGATTTACGGTGTTCTGTTCCCACGAGGTGTTATTTTACGCGTCGCTGTCAAAATACGGCGCGTAAAAAGACGCCCACGAAAAAGAAGTGCATGTCACTTCTTGGGACGTTTTTGGAGCCGTTTTTCATTGACTCCATTGAAAAACCGCTCCAATAATGTCCGTAAAATACGGCGCGAAAAACTTGAGTAGTTACAAAAACATCTGAAAATCAGGAGCTGTTTTCGCCTGAAAAAAGCTCTATATTTTCAGACATATTTTGCTACTGCGTGTGAACATACCCTTACAATGTATCCGTGTAGACAAGAACTGCTAGCCCAGGGTGCAGGCTAGACTGATGTGCTGTGTGAAAGCAGGACAAGTTTAGGTTGCATTCTTAGGGTATGTTCACACGCAAACTCAAAAACGTCTTAAAATACAGAGCTGTTTTCAAGGGAAAATAGCTCCTGATTTTTAGAAGTTTTTTTAAGCCAATCGTGATTTTCGCTGCGTTTTTCAATGTGTTTTTTTACGGCCCTTTTTGCAGCGGTTTTCAATAGTCTATGAAAAACGGCTCCAAAAACGTCCCAAGAAGTGACCTGCACTTCTTTTTCGCGGCCGTTTTTCAAAACGGACCGTCGGAACAGAAAGCCGTTTTCCCATTGAAATCAATGGGCAGATGTTTGGAGGCGTTCTGCTTCCAATTTCTCAGCCATTTACGGCGCGAAGAACGGCCAAAAATAAGCCATGTGAACATACCCTAAGCCTTTGAATGTAAACAAGAATCTTTACGTACTCTGACCGCAAGCAGAGATCTTTAATATGGGAAAAGTTGAAACACAAAGTACTTATAAAGTACTTAGAATGGTTCATAGCTTTTCATTATACACTGATCTGAACATAATTCAGAAAATAACACAACTTAAATCTAGATAAAGTACTTTAACCCCTTAAGGACACGGCCAATTTTGGCATTGAGGACCGAACAATTTTTTTATATTTCCCTCTTTGCATCCCAGCGCACATAACTTTTTCATTTTTTATCCGACGTGGTTGTATGAGACTTTTTTTTTTGCGGGACGAGTTGTACTTTATGTAGGTACCATTTTTTTGGTACATTTACATTATCGTTTAATTTCTAAATTTTTATTTTGGCAAAAATGTTGGAAAAAAAAAAAGCAGTTTCGCGGAAGTTTTCTTTATTTTACTTTTTTACACCGATCATCATAAATAACGTTATATATTGTACAAATTGTTACGGATGTGGCGATACCTAATATGCGTATATTATTTCATTTTTTGGAACTTATATATTGAATAGTTTATTTGTTGTAAAAAAATGTTTCTGTGTATTTTTTTATTTTTTTAACTATTTTCGAACAACTTTTTTTTTTTATTAACGTAACTTTTTTTTTTAATCCCATAAAGGGATTTTTCATTTTGATTTTTGAGCTTGTGTACTGATTGTACGCATGCAGTTGATAGGGCATACCTCAGCATGTCAGATTTGAAAAATCTGCATAGTCATTAAGGCCAAAACAGGCTCAGGGTTGAAGGGGTTAAAGTTCTTTTGGGTTGTGATGTTTGTTAATTTTTTTTTATGTGATTATTTTGTCGTTTTTATAGTATGATCTTTTTAGGCCGTGTTCACACGGGGTGGATACGCTGTGTAAAAGCACGCATCGTATCCGCCCTGTGCGCCACAGGGACTTCCGTACGAAAAACCCGCACCAAACTGTGGTGCAGTTTTCTGCTTGGAATGTCCGCTGCGGAAAACTGCTAGCATGCCGGCCTCCTTGGATGACATTTCATCCCAGGACACCGCTGCAGCCTGTGATTGGCTGCAGCGGTGATTACATGGGATGGAGAGTCATCCAAGGAGGCCAGCGCTCTGATGTCATCCAGACCGGCCTCCTGGGATGACGTCTGTAAGTATAGATTTTTTTCAGAGTTGTTTTTTTTTTGCGGTGGAATCAATGCGAACCCGCCTGCAAAAAATGCAACAACTGCCATTTGTTGTTTTACCTCCCTATTGAATTAAATGGGGAAAACCCGCAGCAAATATGCAGCGATTACGCAAATACAGTTGACATGTTGCGGAATAAAATTCCACACCGCAGGTCCATTTCTGAGCGTTTTTTTCTGCTCCGTATTTACGCAGCGTGTGGATGACATTTGTTCAATCTTACCCACTTTGCTGCTACTGTATTCTCCTGCAAAAAATGCAGCAATTCCGCTACGTGTGGACAAGCCCTTTAGAGGTCCTTTTTTGTTGTTTTTTTTTTTTTTTGCATAAGACTGGACAACCTCTTTAAAGGGAATGTATTGTCAGAAACTGACGTTACATTTTTATTTGTTTTTAAATTTTTTTTATTTTAACTATCCATATAAAAAAACAAAAAACTTTCAAATATTCCAGTTTTCACACTTACCACTAGAGCGCACAATAGGCTGACACTTTCAGTTTGCTGTAGCTCACTTGTTAGCGTTGCAGTATAGACTGGGAGAGAATGAGCAGAGTAACGTCATCATTAGAGGGCAGCGTATTTAATGAAAGCTCTATTGTACTACTGGAGGCCGTGATGTGGCAGAATAACAACACTATACACACAGGTAATGCTCTGTATACATCTCCCCTGTCAATCTCTGGGAGAGGGGAAGTACTCCATCACTTTCTGCAGACACTAATAATTTGACACATTTCTGTCCATTTACTCCCATCCATTGCAACTGCCATAAAGCACCCACTCCCTGCTGCACGGTCTATACAGACCATGAATGTAGTGTGTACGTACCTTTAATATGGCCGCCCTTAGGATAATTTTTAAAAATAAAAAAATAGCTGCGACATTTAAAAAACAGAATACATTATTTCTCTTCTACTGACTGAATTACTAAAATTAAATACAGGAGATATTCCATGTAATACCTAATTGTAGTTTGACCAAACTTTAAGCTGCACTTTTTCACGTCTATCCTTTTGCTATTGCGGATGTGACTTCCTAAATGTCTTTCTAATTTATATAGTAAAGCTGAAATAATTTGTTTTAGTCACTTCTGCTGCTTTTAGTTATTGCCATCCGGCTTCTAAATCTATTCTGAGCTGTTCCCCATTGAATACGATTTCCAAAGTTCTTAATTCATGTCTCCGCTGTAGTAGTGATACTTAGTGTGGTAACTCTCAAAACGCATGGAAAATCAATATTGGGTAATAAAACGAATTGATGTCTTTGCTGGACATTCACTGGGCCTTACTTAGCGTATAGGCGTGCTGTATGTTTACCAAAGTTGCCTCATAAGCAGCAGTCCGGACCGGGTGCAGATGTCATTGCATGGGAAAGAGGCAGACGTCCTTGTCTATAATATGTATAGTGTCTGCATATAATTCTGCAAGAGGATGTATGTACCCAAAGTTATATTTACATGTAGTCATGTGGCAAGAAGCTCCATTGCAAAAACCACATGTATTTATAAGATAAACACATACCGGCCACCAGTCCTATTTTCTGCAGGACTTTACCGTAAAAGCAATGGGGACTGTACAAATTTGAATAAAAGAAAAGTTTCTAGATACTTCTGGTGGTAAGGCAGAGCCATTTAGGATTTAAATGTTGGGTTGTCAAAAATTTGTGGGGTGCGGGGTCCGGATGTCTGACACGCACCGATCATATACTGATGACCTATCCGATGGATAGGTCATCAGTTTTCAGAAAGTGGACAACCCCTTTAAGGCCTCCTTCACACACACAAAATGTCTGACCATTTAAACTGCACTAAAAAAAGCTTCTAAAAACGCTACCGATATTAAAATGTAACATGGCGTTTTTAGTGGCGTTTTTCGTATGGTGTAATTTTGTAGGTGCTTTTTTTTTTTATGGCGGGTTTTTAGTCCTCTAGAGAAACCTATAGGAAAAAACGCCATACCCAGAGCACGTTGCATTTGGAAATAAAAAAAACGCCAATGGCCACAAACCAAAACGCAGTTGTGTGTAGTGCATTTGATATTTTACTATAAACTTTAATGCAACATCTGGCCGCACTAAATAAACATGCAAAAAACGCATCAAACCCCCAAAGTTATACTAGGCTCTGCCGTTCAGGAGATTCATGGTGCCGACAACTTCTTTACCACGGTTGCGTGTCTGTCGCAAGCAGCGGTGTTCATGAGCTGCCGGAAAAAAGTACAGGAAATAACTTTGTCCTTGTAAATCAGCAAGATAATAGGCATGTTCCGGTTGTTTCATACCACATGTAAAAGCTGGGCCAGATTATAAGGAGGGTGCATAGGGCACGGGACCTCAACCACCCATAATCCCAGTCTAGGCCAGTTTTCCTGATCCAGTTGTTTAAATCACAACCGGATCGGGAGAATTGGTTTTCTGGCAAAGGTTTAGGAGACTTCGGCCTATTGGGCGCCTTCTTTCCACACCAGTGATGCATGTTCACCACTGGATGCTGCCGTGGCCACATTTCCTATATTTGACTGTGATCGAGGGTTAGATATTTTTTTCTTCAAAGCCAGGAAATAGGCATGCAACGACCAAAAATACCTGCCTCCTATACTGCTGCACTGATTCATCTCTCCATATTTGCAGCGGGATGAGCACAACGCCGCTGTCTTACCTTTATCTTCCGAACGTTCTTCCATGTAAGGCCTCGTGCACACGACCGTAAAGGTTTTTACTGTCTGCAAATACAGATCAAATGGCTACCGATACACATCCGTAGCTGTCCGCAATTGCGGAAGTGCCCGTAGACTTCTATGGGCGTGTCCGTGCCGCAATGGCAGACAAGAATAGGACATGTTCTATAATTTGCGGATCATTTCTATGGCCTGGACACACATCCGTAAATATATGGAAAAGTGTCTGTGGCCTTTAGAAGTGAATGGGTTTGCGATTACATCTGTAATTACGGATGACCATTACGGTCGTGGGGCCTAAAGGCAGTACAGATATCCTGGACATCACCATCCTTTATACACCATTCAATGTGCTATTCCCGCTGTTAGGGCTTATTCAGACGAATGTGTAATACGTCCGTGCTACGAGCGTGATTTTTACGCACGTCGCACGGACCTATGTTAATGAATGGGGCCGTTCAGACTGTCCGTGATTTTCACGCAGCGTGTGTCTGCTGCGTAAAACTCACGACATGTCCTATATTTGCCCGTTTTTCGCGCATCACGCACCCATTGAAGTTAATGGGTGCGTGAAAACCACGCATGGCACACAGACGCACTTCTGTGTGCTGCGCATGATGCGTGCTACAGTAGTCAAAACTATGAATGAAAAGCGAAAAGCACCACGTGCTTTTCTGTTTACAAACATACAGAGTGTCATAATGATGCTGGCTGCGCGAAAACCACGCATCATATGCTGCTGACACACGGAGCTGTTATGGACCTTTTGCGCGCGCAAAACGCTGTGTTTTTTTGCGCTCGCAAAACGCACGCGCTCGTGTGAATCCGGCCTTATAGACAGTAATATGCGTTCAAGTGGCATGAAAGGGTTACATGGAAAGATGGATGTTGCTGGATTGACGCGCTTTATCTGCTTTTAGAATGGGAAGATTTTGTTTATTTTTCGCGGGACGTCTGACGCTTTGTATGTTGTAGTTGATCATAACGACAGTTTTGTCCTGTGTTTTTGTTTTTTTGTAACACCGGAGTTTGTGGAGAAAGTGTTATAGTCTCTTGAGATTAAGGCTTTATTCAGACGAGCGTGTCCAATTTACGCACGTAAAAAAAACTGCGTTTTCCTACATTTCTTGTGCGTTGCCTATTGGCATCCGCGTGCTTTGCGTTGTTTCAACGGACGAGGAACACGCTCCTCTGAATGAGCCCTTAGTGTTAATGTATTTTAGATCCAATCGCAGCCAACAATGTCACCTGGTAATCAAGAAATCCATTCAATGGATTTATGACACTTTATATCTATGGCTATGTAAACCTTTGGAGGGCTTTTTTTTTTTTTTTCTATAAAAAAAAGGGCAGTCAGTGTGATTAGTGCAACTTACTAAATAGCTTTTATTAAAAATAATTTTTACTTTTTCAGATACAGCTGCTTTGTATTTTCTATATACCTCAGCTGTATCTTTCGCTAAATCCTGCTCCCGTCAGGTCCACGGGACTCGTTCAATCACGCAGGATCCACCAGTTATCCATTTCGGAACTTAGATGTGATAGATTACAGGTGAAAACCTGCGTGTAAGGGCTGATTCAGACGAACGTGGCGTTTCTGCACACGCAAAACGCTGCGTTTTGCCTGCGCAAAAGCCACTTACCTGCTCTGTGAGGCAGCATCATATGTGCTTTTCGCGCAGCCGCCATCATTATGACACGCCATTTGGATGTTTGTAAACAGAAAAGCACGTGGTGCTTTTCTGTTTACATTCATCCTTTTGACAGCTGTTGCGCGAATCACGCGCGTCCCACGGAAGTGCTTCTGTGCGACCTGCGTGGTTTTCACGCACCCATTGACTTCAATGGGTGCGTGATGCGCGAAATACGGCGAGATATTGAACATGTCGCGCTTTTTATGCATCGGACAAACGCTGCGCAAAAAGCACGGACTGTCTGTATTGAAAACCGCACGGACGCAATTCACGGTCGTGTGAATCCGTCCTTAGGGTATGTTCACACGGCGGGGGTCCGTAACGGCTGAAATTACGGGGATGTTTCAGCCTGAAAACATCCCCGTAATTTCAGCCGTACCGGCATGTGCAGGCGCTTGAACGCCGCGTCAATTACGGCCGTAATTAGCGCTGCTATTCATTGGAGTCAATGAATAGCGGCTCCAATTACGGCCAAAGAAGTGACAGGTCACTTCTTCTACGCGGGCGTCTATTTACGCGCCGTCATTTGACAGCGGCGCGTAAATATACGCCTCGTGTGAACAGACAAACGTCTGCCCATTGCTTTCAATGGGCAGATGTTTGTCAGCGCTATTGAGGCGCTATTTTCGGGCGTAATTCGGGGCAAAAACGCCCGATTTACGTCCGTAAATAGGCCGTGTGAACATACCCTTAGAGACACTGAACCAGTCGGGTCCGATGGACTGACGGATTCAGGTCATAGCGAACGATACAGCTGCTCTGTATAGAGAATGTAAAGCAGCTGTATCTCAAAAGGTAAAACTAATTTTTAATAATTTAGAAAGTTGCACTAATTTATTTTTATATATATATACCAGTACATTAAAGTTTAAAAAAAAAAGTTAAAAATAAATCGTGTTAAATTAGAAAAAGACAATTTTTTTTACAATAAACATTAAAATAAGTCTCAATACATAAAATATACACATTCGCTATCGTCGCGACCGTAATAACAAATTTATAGCGTCATTTATGATGTTTTTGCTGTTAGAAAATAAAATAAACACTGCTTTCTTTCACTTATTACTGTTGGGCACGAGGTATTATGAATTTTGAACCTCCATGTGCCTCACATTAATAGTAATTAACCCCATCATGTACCTCACACATTAACCCAGTGTTGTCCATTATGACTGAGGAACATGATGGGGTTAATTACTATTAATGTGAGGCACATGGAGGTTCAAAATTCATAATACCTCGTGCCTCACATCGGACATTTTTATTGTTGGAAAAGTATCATTTTAGCGTAGAATCACTATACTAAACAAAGTATCGTATCGAAGTCCAAATTTTGGTATCGTGACAACCCTAGAACATACCCATAAGTTTCTAATATAGCCGCTGTTTAAACACATTTAAATGCGACCTGTAAGCAACTTTCTGCTGCCCTCTCTCTATTAGGCCTGATTCACACCAACGCTGCGCATCTCGGACGTCAAAAACTGCAGTTTTTCACGTCTGAGGTGCATCCGTGTTCAGCGCTGCAGGACACGATCTGACGCATCCACCATAGTTGAGTCTATGGAGAGATGCGCGAAAAGAACGGACATGTCCTGTTTTCGCACGGACCCTTCACACGGTCCCTTGAAACAACGGCTGTGTGAACGGCCACATTGAATTACATAGGTCCGTGGGACGGCGGCTGTTTCAACGGTTGTCCCACGGACGTTTAACACGTTCGTGTGAATCAGGCCTTACTGTGTATAGGGAGAATGTTGTCAATCAGCGGCGGCTGGGCAGAGGGGGCGCCGCTGCTTATGAATATCTACTCACAGCGCATTGAGAAAGCGGCAACGCTTAAAATGTAAGTTCTCCAAGATGACATAACATTCGCACATAAGTGACAGACCACTGAAATCAGCATGTCTGTCACTAGTTTATGATTTCCATGCGCAGCACACGGACGTTATTCACGTTTGTGTGAATGGGCCCTAAGTTGTTGTTTTTTTTTTAAGCCGATGCTGCTGTAGGAGGGCTTGTTTTTTTTGCGTGATTAGTTAGATTTTTCAACTGCATCATTTTGGGTGCATATAACTTGCAAATATGCAAACCTGTGCTGGGTAAATAACATGCAACTTTTATTCTATGGGTTGGTACGATTATGGCAATACCAAATATGTGCAGTTTTTTTTTTTTTGTTTTACTACTTTTGTACAAAAATAGCACGTTTTAATGGGAAAAAAAAATAGTTTTTATGCTACCACATCCCAAGAGCCAGAACTGTTTTTATTTTTCTGTCAATGTAGCCAAATAAGGGCTTTTACAGGATATGTCCAATTTCGTGATGTAACCATTCTGATTAACTATTAGAACTATTATTGATTAACTTTTATAACTTTTTTTGGGGAAATAGAAACAAATAATAATTCGGCTGTGTGTTTGTTCTTTTGTACACTGTTCACCGTCGAGTATAAATAATTGAGGACTTTATTATATGGGCTGTTGCAATTCCAGCGATACCCATAAATGTCTTACACTTTTGCATAATAAAACAACTTTTTTTAAATTTTTATTTTTTATTTTTTTAGCCCTTTTTCTAACTTTATTTAATAATTTTCTTTGGTCCTACTAGGGGACTTCACAATATACTAATTTTTTTTCTTCTATAATGCTTTGGTGTCCTCAGTATTCCTCCCCTCTGCTCTCTCTCCTACACTAGCAAGTACACCGATGGAGTGACGTAGGAATCGGGGCTGGCATGCTTGAAAGAACCCAAAACCCTGATACCACATCACCGATGGCGGCAGTGATCCCATCCGTAGCTCTCAAGATGGTGATCATGTGATTTACCCACATGACCGCCTCCCCGGCTGCCAAACCCTTTAAACATTGAGGGCCTATCTTTAGGATAGACCATAAGGCCTCATTCACACGACAGGGTCCGAGTGTCGGCCGGGAAAATCGGCCGTTTTTTGCCGATTTTCCCGGCCGGTTTGCATCCGTTCCATTCCGGGCCGAGTTGACGTTTTTACCGGCCGATTTGGACCCGATTTGCATCCGTCTTTTTTTCCCTGTCGGTTTTAAAATCGGATGAATTTAATTTACATTTGTTGCCACACACAGCCCTTTATAGATAATGCCACAGCCCCCCTGGTAGGTAATGCCATCCAGCCCCCCTGGTAGGTAATGCCATCCAGCCCCCTGGTAGGTGATGCCATCCAGCCCCCTGGTAGGTGATGCCATCCAGCCCCCTGGTAGGTGATGCCATCCAGCCCCCTGGTAGGTGATGCCATCCAGCCCCCTGGTAGGTGATGCCATCCAGCCCCCTGGTAGGTGATGCCATCCAGCCCCCTGGTAGGTGATGCCATCCAGCCCCCTGGTAGGTGATGCCATCCAGCCCCCTGGTAGGTGATGCCATCCAGCCCCCTGGTAGGTGATGCCATCCAGCCCCCTGGTAGGTGATGCCACCCTGCCCCCTGCACCCATCCCCCCCCCCTTCCAGGAGAAGTCGCTGACTTCAATGTCCATATATGGACAGTGTAGTCACTGACTTCTCCTGTAGCGGAATCCCCGGCCATAGAGTCGGGGATTCCGCTGCAGAAGTGCGTGACTTCGCTGTGTCCATATATGGACAGTGCAGTCACGCACTTCTCCTGTAGCGGAATCCCCAATCCCCGGCCGGGGATTGGGGATTCCGACTCGTACAGGGAGCAAAAAAAGACCCTCCTCCTCACATGCACTCTGCACTGTGAGGAGGAGGAGAGAGAGAGTGCGCGAGCGACGGTAGACCCGGCCATCACTCGGGACACATTCCGGTGATGGCCGGGTATTACCCGGCCCCATAGACTTCTATGGGGGCCGGGCACCCGGCCGAAAATAGGGCATGTCCCATTTTTTGACGGCCGGTTTTCCCGGCCATCAAAAAATCGGTCATGTGAATAGCCCCATTAGGGGTCTATTATTCCTAATGCAGCCGGGTGCCGGCCGATTTATGAACGGCCGGCACCCGGCCGGGAAACCCTGTCGTGTGAATCCCGCCTAAATGTTTCTATGGTGAAGGTCTGACTCCTGGGACCCCATTGATGATCAGAAAGATGTTTTTTTTACAGGCAGAGTGCCCCACATATGAGCGTGGCTGGAGTATCAGTCACCGCTGCCTGAATCGTGGAAACGTGCTGGTGTAAGTAATTGTGGCAGATCTCATTTATGTTTGTGTAACATCTGGACGCAGTTTTTCAAGTCCGAGGTGGGCTACGTTCGTGTGAATGTAGCCTTAGGCCTAACAAAGCAACATGAAAGCTGCACCAATATGCTATGTGTGAATATAGTCTAACGTGCAACGCTTGCAAATTTCTAGACAAGGAGGACACTGGGGGTATTTTGTTCTGATGCATATACTTGGTATATAATAACCGAGCTGTCACAGAATGAATGTAATGTCGCATTGTACATTCTCGTCGTGCAGCGTTCCACCTTTCAGGTAAACCCTTCTACGTTGTTCACCAGCTCTTATCTAGCATAGCTGGCTGACTGTAGAAAATGTTTCACGCTCTTTATGGCGTCTCTGCAATTTGTTACCACCTTTATAAACCAGAAAGTGTTGAGTATAAAAAAATAAAAAATAAGAGGGAAATCTGTATATGACGTGTACGTGCGCCATTTTGTACTAATTAAAGGGTTATTCCCATCTTCATAAATGCAGCGATTAAGCTCAACCTGTTAAAGTTAATAATTTTTGCAAATACCTTTCATCATGAAAAATATGTAGTTCACGCTATCCGTGCTCCATGTCGCTGTCCATCCCTCTTTGTTTATTGCCCGTTGTCTAGGGATCCAGCCGCCGCTGTTTTCAGATAGCGGTGGCCGCGCATGCGCAATGATATCCTCTCTGTCCTAAAGAGGGGATGTCCTTATAATCGTGGACGTGCATATCAGCGCGTGCGCATTAGATGCCAGCCTGGCCATTAAAAAAAAAAAAAAAAGGTACTTAGGGAAGGATTTTTTTTTTCTTTTTCTTTTTTAACAAGAATAGATTTATAATTCAATTTCTGATTAAGATGCATTATAAAAAAAAAAAAAGAATCGGTTTTCATCATGACTTAGGCCCCATTCACACGAACGTGTTTTTGCGTCCGCAATTCCCCCGAAAATCCATGGGAGAATTGCGGACCCATTAATTTCTATGGGCCCATACACACTATCCGTGTTTTCACGGGTCCCCGCATGTCCGCAAATCCGTGCCGCACAAACTCAGGACATGTCTTATTACGGCCCGCAAATTCGATGCGGACATGCCCATAGAAGTCAATGGGCCCGTTGAAAATGCGAGTATCCCTCCGTGTGTCAACCGCAGTTTGCGGTGTTGCTAGGCGACGACCGGGAATGAGTTCTGTCGTCATCCTGTTTTACCTAGTTTTTTTTTTTTTATCCGCATTTTGCGGATTACATACGGATGAACTGCGGATTACATACGGATGAACTGCGTAGGACATTTCACGGAACACGGTCCTGGAATTTGCGGACCAGAAAAACACTACGGTCGTGTGCATGAGGCCTAAGACCTCTGACTATCTCCATCTCTCCATCTCGTATTATTATTAGTATTAGTATTATTACTATATATATGTATATAGTATAATACTACACACACATATATATATATATATTATAGAAAAAGGCATAGAACACAGAGATGGCACCAGGACTTCAGGTCAGATGAAAAGCAAAGTGGATTTAACACCGTTTCGGTTCAACAGGAACCTTTCTCAAGTCATGGCTTGAGAAAGGTTCCTGTTGAACCGAAACGTTGCTGTTTTTTCTGAGGTGAATAAATCCACTTTGCTTTTCATCTGACTTGAAGTCCTGGTGCCGTCTCTGTGTTCTATGCTTTTTTCTATTAAAAAAAAAAGGGGGAATTGATTCATCCCCGGGTGACGAGCACATGGCCTGATTTTCTGCTATTGTGGAGTGCGGTGTTCATGTATTTGCAGGACTGTATATATATTATAGATATGTATCTGTGTAGTATTATTATTTTAATATATATAATGTATATGTGTGTGTAGCATTAATTTACTCTATATATATATATATATATATATATATATATATATATATATATATATATATATATATAATAATAAATTCTGTCTAGAGAACGTGGATGTTTTGTAGTTTAGCATCTAGCGCTAGGGTTCCCCCCTTCTGGACAATGTCCGTGTGTGTCTGCTTTTTCACGTGCATTGTTTTATCCTGGTTTTGCCCTCCGTCTTCTATCATAGACAAGTTAATCTGTAATTCGTTTAACTCTAGGACGGGCAAGTTATTTAATTGATGGCCTGAAGACACGTCTTCTAGCTGTGTCTCCATTTAATGTAAACAATGGCTGCCTCTGCGGTCTGCACAATTTCGGTAGCTGTATAATTTATTGACTCCTTTTTAACAGACTGATACATTATAACCGGGAACAAGCTCCACATGTGCTTTCAAATCTGCAGGTTATTCTTCCCTTTCTGAATTGGTAAAGAGACGTTCTTTGTGAGGTCCTCCGATGCGTGCATTATTGGGGACACTTGAGAACCATTTCTGATAAATGACGGCAGGCAACTTCCATCAAAGCTAATGTACCTTCCATCTCCAATGCTTTCACTGGACTGGCTCCGGTAATTACTGTATGGACGTACACCTTGCACCGATCGTCTGCCGAATACCATCTGGTTTATTTCCTGTCCCTGTGGGTTAGGCCTGTTCAATGTACCAGTTCTTGGGGGGCTCTTGTTAATCCTTATGGGCATGAGTGTTCCTGTTACGTTGGTTGTCAATCTACGTGTATGTTCACACAGTGTTAAGCACTGCAGACTTTACGTCTGGATTTTCGGTGCGGAAATTCTGCAGCGTTTTCGCGTGAGAAATTGACATACTGCAGGTTGAGTGCAGTCCACTTCCATACGTGTTCTCTGCTGGGTATTCCGCAGAGTGGATGACTTTTGTTTAAATCTCATGCAATTTCTGATACTATAATAAGCTATGGAATTTCCGGACAGTAATTGCCGTAGAAACAACAACCTTCAGATTAATGGAACTGGTTTTCAGTCGCAGAAATTTCCGCAACAAAATCTGCAGCATGCGCAGGGCGCCGACGTGTGGGTCTATTTGCTGCTTTTGTGATCTATCTAGGCGATTTGATTTCAGTTGCCTATAATAGCCGCCATTGTCAATAAAACTAATTTGGTTTCTGTCGTTCTACAGCCGGGCCTTATGTACATGACAAGGTGTTGTGTATGGATCCCCTGTATGGTGCCCTCGTACAACACCATATTCTCCTCTAGAAGTCATGTCTATTAGAGGAGAATACCTTCCTAATACTCCATCTGATTAAACATGAACAATTTATTTTTCTCATAAATACTACGAATCTTTTAATAAAAATAAATCTCTATGGGCCTCCGTATGAAATTGTAATGTACTTGTGAACATGAGGTCTTATTGTCCTGGTGGTGATGAAATTGGAGGCATATGGAGATATAGTAGAGCCCTATAGAAGCCTTTTATATGGCCATGAGACTGAAGTCTTTTTTAATGTTTGGGTCACAAGTCATCTTTGCATATAAACCGATCTTTACAATCTTCCTGTTCTAGTGGATTTGGGCATTCGTATATTGCGCAGATACTTTCCCCATCAATAAGCTGTGCGTCTGACTGCTGCTCAGGGGTTGTCCGAAGGTGAAGAGTTTTCCTGATATTTATTAAAAATGGAACTGGTTTACCGTTGTATGTGGCAGATACTCTATCTCTAAGGGCTCGTTCAGACGAGCGTAAAACTTGTCCGTGTGCTGTGCGTGAAAATCACGCACAGCACACAGACCCATTGTTTTCAATGGGGCCATTCACACATGTAGGAGTTTTCACGCAGCGTGTGTCCGTTTTCGTAAAACTCACTGCATGTCCTATATTGGTGCGTTTTTCACGCATCTATCGCCCATTGAAGTCGACGGGTGCGTGAAAACTACGCACTGCACGAGGATGCGTGATTTGCGCATCAATTCAATTGAAAATAATAATTAAAAAAAGATGTGCTTTGCGAGTGCGTGAATAACGTATGCCACTCGCAAAGCACTCGATGCATAACGGACCAGATTCACGCGCGTTTTTCACACAGGTGAATCTGATACGCTCGTCTGAATGTAGCCCAAGTCTCCAGCTAATTGTAATTAGTATATTAGTTTATATAATGTCTTGTTGTTGTGTTCTGTGTTTAACCCCTTAATGACCGCCGATTAGCCTTTTCACGGCGGTCATTAATGGGCTTTATTCTACAGCGCCGCTATTCCACGGCGCTGCATTAGAATAAAGTAAACGGAGCAGGGAGCGTCAAATTTCCCTGCTCTGAGCTGCCAGAAGCAGCTGAGGGCTGGGGGCGTCCCTTCATTGCCGTGTGAGATCGATATAAGTATCGATCTCACCCGTTTAACCCCTCAGATGCGGTGTACAATAGCGTGCACCGCATCTGAGTGGTTATGGAGAGAGGGAGGGCGCTCCCTCTCTCCTCTACCGACACCCGGCGATACGATTGCCGAGTGTCTGTGTCTGCGATGGCAGCCGGGGGCCTAATAAAGGCCCCCAGGTCTGCCTGTAATGAATGCCTGCTAGATCATGCCAGAGGCATGTCCTAGCAGATGCCTGTCCGTTTTAAACGGACAGGCAGTAATACACTGCAATACAGAAGTATTGCAGTGTATTATAATAGCGATCGGATGATCGCATATGAAAGTCCCCTAGTAGGACAAGTTAAAAAAAAAAAAGTTGAATAAAGTTAATAAAAAAAAAATTAAAAACCCACTTTTTCCCCTTACAAACTGCTTTATTATTTTAAAAAAAACACAATAAAGCAAAAAGGTTACGCATATTTGGTATCGCCGCGTCCGTAACGACCCCAACTATAAAGCTGTTACATTATTTAACCCGCACGGTGAACGCTGTAAAAAATAAAATAAAAAACAATGGAAAAATTGCTGTTTTCGGTTAATCATGACTTAAAAAAAATTTGATAAAAAGTGATCAAAAACTCGCATCTACTCTCAAATGGTACCAATAAAAACTACAAGTCGTCCCGCAAAAAACAAGCCCTCATACAACTGCATTGGCGGAACAATAAAATAGTTATAGCTCTTCGAATGTGACGATGGAAAAACTTAAAAAATGGCTTGGTCATTAGGGCCCAGAATGCAAGCAGGGGGAAGGGGTTAAATAAAAAATGGAGAGAAATTATATCTAAACATTCTTCTTGACAGAAACCTGGAACAACTCGGCCAATGTTTCATAATTAAAGTGTAATTTTTTTTTACATTTATTTTTACCCTTCTTTCCCCAACATAATTTTTGCTGCATTTTTAAACACTAACTTCCATATACTTTGACAGTTATTATATAAAGTTACTCTTTTTGATGTCGGCACAAAACAAAATTACTATTCACTTCATTTCTAACCCTCTAAATTAACTAAGTATCCGTGATATTTGTGGAGATGTTCCAGCAGGGACAACATGTATGATATATTATGAAATACAAGTAAGCCAGATTCGTGAAATGTCCACGTTTACCAAGCGATCGCCTTAATATTTGAGTTGGATGATTTATATTAAAATAAAGGCCTCTAGATGGAGCTTCAGCACTTCCAAACACTGCACACCACCTCATGTCTCCTCCAGGAGAGCGGGCGCATGTTATTCGGGGCTGGTTGCTTCACACAGCCTTTACGTCTCGTGGGCTTTGAAGAGTCTATAGTGTTTTTGTCTTTTTGTTTTTTATCTTTAACTGTAAAATGTTATCGTTTTTGTAACTTTTTCTGCAGGTAGAAGTATGTTTGTTTTTGGGTTTCTTTTACTTTTTGATTTTACCTAGAATTTTTAAATTCCTTAACCCCTTCCCCCTGCATGCATTCTGGGCCTTAATGACCAAAGCAAAATTAGCAGTTTCACTAGGTCTTTATTTAATTGGTTATAACGTTGTAGGAATCAAATGTATCCCTACAAATTTGGTATGGTTTTTTTCAGCAGAAACAGGGCTTTCTTTTGGTGGTTTATACTATAGGTTTTCTTCTTTGTTTTTTTTTTAAATTTTACAAAAATGCAAAAAAATGTAGACAAAAAATATGTTTTCTTCAATTTATTGTGTAACATTTTTTAAATAAATAATGTTTTTACTTTTGCATGCCTCTAGATTTATTTCTGAGTTTGTTCTGATTACTTGGATACCAAATATGTTGGTGTTTGTTATCTCACGGGCACTTGGCAAGGCCTCAAACTAAAGGTGTCCAATTTGGCCTAAGGATGACTTTTTCCAAAGCTGATTTTTAGGCACCAGAGAGTCTTTGCAGAGGCCCTGTGGTGTCGGAAAATAAAAATACACTTAAAAATTACCCAATCTGGGAAAGAAGACCCCACAGATATAAAGACCCCCCCACCCAGAATTATCATTGACAGTTTCACTTTTGCATAAGGAATCCCTCCCTATTTTGGCTTTTGGTAATTCAGTAATGTGCTACTGTATGGTAGGTCTCAAAGCATGGGTAATTACACAGTCCTGGTTTTGAAGGGCAAAAGGGGCAATAAAAACGTGAATCTCTTCTTCGGCCATGTTTTCGGCAAACTTTGCATCTCTTCTGCCGATACTTTTGCGTCTCAGTGGCAGGGATAGGATGTAAGAAGTGACGCTCCGTGAGTCTCTTGACATCTTCTGATTCATGGTGTCCTACTTCCCCTCCTTCAAATAAAAGATGTTCAATAATTTTTTCTTGGAATTCCAGATATGTCATGGTTCCCTGGGCCTTTTTGAATATTATATAGGAATTGAACGTAGAAACCTGCATCAGATAAATTGCCACTTTCTTGTACCAGGCTCTAGTTTTCCTTTTGATCAAATAAGGTTGGAGAGCCTGGTCTGAAAGGTCGACGCCACCCATGTACTTGTTGTACTCTGTAATACAGAGCGGTTTCTGTCTGTTCGCAGTAGCGCCTCTCTCTCTGATAGTGACCTTGGTGTCAGTGTGTATAGTGCTCAGCATAAAAACCTCTCTCCGATCATTGCACTTAAGTGCAAGAAGTTCATCACTTGCGAAAGCAATGGATTCCCCCTTTGCCAGGCGCATTGAGAGAAGTTGTGGTGGCAATCCTTTGCGGTTTCTGCGAACCGTCCCACAGGCCCCTGTTTTGTCAGCGTGAAGACTTTTGAAAAGTGGCACACTAGAATAAAAATTGTCCGTGTATACTCTGTAGCCTTTTTGAAGGAACGGCTCCATAAGGTCATAGACGATTTTTCCACTGACACCAAGGTTTTGTGGGCATCCTGGGGGATTTATTTCACGGTCTTTGCCCTCATATATATTGAAGCCGCATGTGTAACCGGTCTTACTCTCGCATATTTTATATAGCTTTACGCCATATCTCGCTCTCTTTGATGGTATGTATTGCCTGAAACACAATCTCCCCTTAAAATTTACTAGGGATTCATCCACACTCAAGTTCATGTCAGGAGTGTAGGATTTTAGGAATGAGTCTTTTAGCGCAGTAATAAAGGGCCTCAGCTTGTGAAGGCGATCGTGCCCGGGATCACTTCTTGGCAGGCTTTCTAAATTGTTACTAAAATGCAGGAAACGCATTAATACCTCATACCTGCTCCGGGACATTATCGATGAAAAAACTGGGGTTACATGAATAGGACTTGCTGCCCAGTAAGAACGGGTGGACGGTTTTTTTACAATGCCCATATTCAGAATGAGCCCTAAAATTTTTTTTATCTCGCGGACATTGGTAGGAACCCAGACCCTTGCATAACCACATGCAGGCTTTTCCGTCAAAAACTGCCTTGCAAAAAGGTTCGTCTGGTCCACAATTAATTGTAACAGCTCATCCGTAAAAAAAATATGAAAAAAATTGTGTGGGGCAAAATTCGTGGTGTCAAGGTTTATGCCCGGAGTTGACATAAATTGGGGCACCTGAGGGATAAAGTTTGCTGCAGGATCCCAAAAAATTTGCGGTACTATTGGATTACTAGTTCCCGCAGTTGCGCCTGTGGATTCGGCAACAGCGGCATCTTCCATAGGGGGAGTTGTTGCGGAAGCGTCCGAAGCAGTACTTGTAGTTTCATCATAGCATATTTCCCCTTCTGATGCGGTTCCTGTGTCACTGCCTGAATCAGGGCACAAAATAGCATAAGCTTGCTCTGCGCTATAAAGTTTGCGCGCCATTCTAATAGGTTTCCTCTCTAATAGTAACAGTTTTTTTGTAACAAAATTTTTTTTTTTCCAAAAAATTATAATTTTTTTTTTTTTTGCTTTTTATGAATTTTTCTAAAAATTTAAATAAAAGTAACTAATAAAACAGGGGGGGGAGTTGTTACAATATAATGTGATGTTTCTTGACTGTAACGATTTGTTCGTTTCGTTTTCACAGGTCTCTGTCTCTCCTGTCACAAAACCACAACTGACAGGAGAGATGGAGAGCAGAGGAGAGAGCCCGCTGTTTACACTAACAGCGGGTGGTGATCGCTGTGATAGGCTGTTCACAGCGGTCACCTCCTCCTATCAGAGGTTCCCCTAACATTGTCTGCAAGCCTCCGCTGTCAGCTAACAGCTGAGGCTTGGAGATATACGCGCTGATTGCAGCGCGATCTCATTCTAAAGCGCCGACGTAGTTTGGCGGCGCTCTAGAATAGAGCCCACTAATGACCGCCGTAAAAAGACGTATCGGCGGTCATTAAGGGGTTAAAAATGAGAGTCCAAAATGATTCCTGTTTATAATGTTTTCTTAGATCGGATGGTCTATTTTTAACTACATGTCAGAATGCTAAAAATAACTTTCGGGTTCTTACTGATACTTTTTTTTTTTTTTTAATCCGGATAAATTGAGCATTTTAAATGACTAGTATAGATATATCTGCCATCGTATTTCTGTACTGCACAATATTAATAATACAATGTCATTATAATATACAGGAAATCAGGTATAGAGTATAAAAGTACAGCAAAAGTGGATTGAGTTTAACAATATATTTACATTTCCAAACAAAATAATTAATAACTCAGATGACGCCTCTATTGTACTGTACCTCCTTTATTTATTTTGTATTGAAAGAAGAAAAATGTTGTGTACTCTTCTCCCAAAAGGGTAAACCAGGAAACTCGGGGGTAATGGGAATGTTTCCATGATCTGCCCTCCCACCAGTATCGGCTCTTGACCCCTCCCCCCACCATATCACCATATCAAAGTGCGTTTCCTTATCTCATGTGAAACTCAAGCTCATTAAACTTAATTCAATTTATTTTGGACTTCACGGCAAAATTATTTTGATATATAATTGGGAAACTGGCACAACTTGTTTTTCCCCCATTTGTTTAGTGTTTATAGTTTTTTTTTTTGTAATATATAAACATAACATATTTTTTTTCAATAACCAAACCTGACATATCAACTTTGGTTATTGGTGCCTAATTTTTCCCCACTGATTTATTTGTTGGTAGAAAAATGATCAATAAATCAGGAGCTGTTAGGCCCCATACACACGACAGTATTTTCATCTATCCTGAAATACTGACCGTAAATAAGGCATCCGTATTTCATCAGTATACATGGAAGGATGTCCATAAATACGGTCCGTATTGCATCCAAATTCCATCCGTATATGCGGATCCTTACAAAAAGAGGGAGGTTGCAAATGATGTCATCAACATGTTGCCTAGCAATGGTTCAGAAAATATGGACGGTTTACAGATGCACATCAGTAGCTGTCCGTATATACGGAAGCTCCCATAGACTTCTATGGGAGAGTCCTTGCCATAATTACTGACAACAATAGGACGGGTTCTATCATTTTTTCAGCACGGACACCCATCAGTAAAAATACTGGAAAGGTGTCTGTGGCCAATAGAAATGAATGGGCCCGTAATTACTGATGAAAAATCCTGTCGTGTGCATGGAGCCTTTGGGTGCAGTCACAAGTGGCGTATTTGCCTTGTATTTCTGCAGCAAGAAACACTACATTTGTGAAATATTTTTCCCATTGATTTGTTCTGTGGAAATACAAGGAAAATACCCCACGGGGTGTGTAACGTGGCAGATTTTGTTGCAGAAATTTCTGCGACTGAAAACTAGTTCCGTTCATCCGAATAAGGTTGTTTCTGCAGCAGGTGTATAGATTTCGTCAAGTTCCATTCAGGTGAATAGAACGGATATTAAGACATATGAATTTTTGCTACACATTTTTGTGTGTGAATTCACCCGCGTAGGCCTACAGTGGCATAAACTGCCCGTAATAGGTTCCTGTGTTTAAAAACGTATACCATTTTGTGTGTGTGTGTGTGTGTGTGTGTGTGTGTGTGTGTGTGTGTGTGTGTGTGTGTGTGTGTGTGTGTGTGTGTGTGTGTGTGTCGTTTCAATGAATTAGAATATCATCAAAAACTTTATTTCAGTAATTCAATTCAAAAGGTGAAACTCGTATATTCTATAGATTCATTACACACATAGTGATCGATTTCCAGAATTTTTTTTTTCTTTTAACGTTGATGATTATGGCGAACAGTTAGTGAAAACCCAAAATTTAGTCTCTCGGAAAAATTTAATATTGGGTAAAAGTTGAAGATTGTCACCTCATGGTATCACACTCTAATCAGCGAATCTACACAAAACACCTGCAAAGGTTTCGTAAGCGCCCTGAAAAATAGCTGAAAATACGGGGACTAAACGCCTCCAAACCGTTACACATTGATTTAAATTGGAAAAACGGCGTTTCATTCCCACGGGGCGGTTTCTTTACGCGACAGTAAATGCGGCGCGTAAAAAAACGCCCAGTAAAAAAAGTGTGTCCCCTCTTGAGCCATTTTTGGAGCCGTTTTTCCTGGTCTCAATAGAAAAACGGCTAAAAAAAATATGGCGGTAAACGCATCAAAAACCGCTTTGATGCATAAAAAACGGCTAAAAATCAAGGGATGTTTTCCCTTGAAAACAACTACGTACTTTACAGCCGGTTTTCGTTTTGTGTGTGAACATACCCTTAGCCTTTACAAGGACTGGTCTGCTGCTCAGTGGTCCAAAGTCCTGATTTCAGATGAAAGTAAATTTTGCATTTCATTTGGAAATCTCGGTCCCAGAGTCTGGAGGAAGAGTGGAGAGGCAGCAATCCAAGTGTCTTGTGGTCCAGTGTGAAGTTTCCACAGTCAGTGATGGTTTGGGGGCCATGTCATCTGCTGGTGCTGGTCCACTGTGTTGTATCAAGTCCAGAGTCAGCGCAGCGTCTACCAGGACATTTCCCAGCACTTTATGCTTCCCTCTGCTGACAAGCTTTATGGAGATGCTGATTTCATTTTTCAGCAGGACTTGGCACCTGCCCACACTGCCAAAAGTACCAAAACCTGGTGTAATAACCACAGTATCACTGCGCTTGATTGGCCAGCAAACTCGCCCGACCTAAACCCCATAGAGAATCTATGTTGTATTGTCAAGTGGAAGATGAGACTCCAGACCCAACAATGCAGACGAGCTGAAGGCCGCCATCAAAGAAACCTGGGCTTCCATACCACCTCAGCAGTGCCCCAGGCTGATCGCCTCCATGCCACGCCGTATTGATGCAGTAATTCATGCAGAAGGATCCCTGACTAAGTATTGAGGGCAGATACTGTACATACTGGGGATGTCACGATACCAGAATTTGGACTTCGATACCGATACTTTAGTATTGCGATTTCGATACTATGCCAACAGTAATAAAAAATAAAAAAAGGTGCGTGGTGTGATGATGAATTTAACCTCCACGTGCCTCACATTAATAGTAATTAACCCCATCATGTTTCTCTGTCATAATGGGTTATGTAAGGTACATGATGGGGTTAATTACTATTAATGTGAGGCACATGGAGGTTAAATTCATCACACCTCGTGCCTCACAATAAGTGATAGAAAGCAGTTTTTATTATATATTTTTTTTACATGATGCAAAAAATTGTTGTGCAGGTTATTGCGGCCGCGCCAATACCCAATATGTGCATATTTTATGTATTGAGACTTATTTCAATGTTTATTGTAAAAAAGGTGTATGTGTATTTTTTTAAATTTAACATTAC
The DNA here is from genome assembly GCF_050947455.1 of Rhinoderma darwinii. Taxonomy (NCBI): domain Eukaryota; kingdom Metazoa; phylum Chordata; class Amphibia; order Anura; family Rhinodermatidae; genus Rhinoderma; species Rhinoderma darwinii. Next base: position 320,614,943 of record NC_134691.1, read on the forward strand.
TTTGTTTTTACTTTTTCTTTTTTAAATTTTAATGTACTGGCATATATCTAGATACTGATAGTACACAGGCAGTTGTTAGGACATACCTCAGTATGCCCTAACAGGAAATATGGTAAGACAGCCCTGGGGTCGTTCAATGGACCCTGGGCAGTCTGCCCATATATAGTATGGCCCTCGATCGCGTCACAGGAATTCCCTGTGATGCAATCCAAGGGACATCCACCCCTTCTCATTTTCCCCTGAATGCTGCAGTCCGCTGTGATCGCAGCATTCACGGGAATAACGGCGGAGATGAGGGGATTCTCTGATCTCCGCCGTTATAGAGCGGGGCTGCGGATGTGTAATACAGCCATTGCCCCGCTCCTGACAGGAAGTGCGTGCGCGGTCAGCATGAGGTGATGCGGCCGGCGCTGCACTAATGAGCGGTGGTTCAGGCACAGATGACAGAACATGGGGGATGTTTTGCAGTGTGCCCGCCATGTTCTGTTTTCAGTGCCGCCGCTCATTAGAGCAGCGCTGGCCGCATCGCATCATCCTGACCCTGCGCACTTGTTATCAGGACTCCGGAGCGCGGCAATGACTGTATTACACAGCCGCAGCACCGCTCTCATACAGTCATGTGTTACAATACTGAGTTGTGCGGCCGCACAGAAGTATCGAAATACATGAAATAACGGTATCGAGCCGTTTAGGGATGCAGAGTATCGAAATAGTATCGAAGTTTCGATGCATCGTGCATCCCTAGTACATACTTTTCAATAGGATAACATTTCAGTATTAAAAAAAAAAAACTTAAATTGGGCTTATATAATCTAATTTTCTGAGACAAAAAAATGTTGGCTTTTCAATAACTGTTAGCCATAATCATCAACATTCGGGCTTATTTACACGAGCGTGATATACGTCTGTGCATCGCGCGTGATTTTCACGCGCCTCGCACGGACCTATATTAGTCTATGGGGGGGGGTGGTGTGTGTGTGTGTGTGTGTGTGTGTGTGTGTGTATTCTGAAAACATCTGCTTCTCTATACAGCACAAAAAGAAAAATGTATGTCTACGTATACCAGCCCAGAGGAGGACAAGAGGAATTTTTTTTGTGCCTCAGTTGGGTGAATGGAGTCCTGTAGATAAATTTGGCGTATATGCTGGGAGCTTTTCTTGGGGCATACACCAAACGTAGGGCTCGAGCACAATGTGAACAGAGCCTTACACGCTACTCCTGATCTCTCCCGAGAATTTTCCTTTACTTTTTTTTTTTTTTTTGCAGATGCTTCTTACTTCTGTAATTTCCTAGCAATTTTGAACATGGCACAGGTGGAAAAAATATTATGGAGTCTGAAGTTCCCAACTGAAGAATTACACTAAAACTTAATTATTATTTTTATTTTAACCTTTTAAGATATGCACAGTCCTCTGTGTGTATTGTTAAAGAAAACATGGGTCACAGAAATAATTACTAAGGCGGTTCAGATGTTTGTCTGTCGTCAAGTTAGCTTCATACCAGGTAAACAATGATATCTTCATGGAGAGTTAAAGTTTGGAACATCAAAAATAAAAATCTAAAGTTAAAAGGGAAAAACCGCATTCAGCCATGCAAATAAAGATGTGTATAAAAATGAAGATTTTGCTTGTTACATTTACTTTTTATTCTCTTATTGTAGTGGAAATAGATTGGAAAACCTTTTTATATTAAAGGGAAATTTTTTTATTAAATGGCAAAATAGTGCAGAGTGGACCCAGCAGCGAGTTGATCGAGCTGTTGACATTAATCATTCTGTGCACAGGCGTTTACCAGGAGAGGTAGAGACTAGAAAAGCTCGCTGTATGGTTGTGACATCAGACAGATGATATCCTGATATTGTATTATGAGGGTTGTTCTGAGCAGCGCATAAACACACCGGGATTGTTAGGGTATGTTCACACGACCAATTGTCAGCCGTTTTTCTGGCCGTAAACGCCCTGAAAAATGGCTGTAAACATCTGCCCATTGATTTTAATGGGAAAAAACGGCGTTCTGTTCACAAAGAGCGTTTTTTACGCAGCCGGTTTTTAAAAACCGCCGTGTAAATAAACGCATTGTAAAAAGAAGTGCATGTCAGTTTTTGAGCTGTTTTTGGAGCCGTTTTTCATTGACTCAATAGATAAACAGCTCCAAAAACGGCGGTAAAAAACGCAAGTTGCTTAAACGGCTGAAAATCCGGAGCTGTTTACCCTTGAAAACAGCTCCGTATTTTCAGCCGTTTTTTGTTAAACGTGTGAACATAGCCTAAAGATGGAAACTGTTCTGGCAGAAAATGTGTTGATGATTTCAAAATAAAGCTCTGCTGTTCCCCTTAAGGGCGGCTTCACACAGTGTTTTTTGGAAAAACACCGCAGATTTGTGGCAGTTCTTTATTCAGTTTTTTTTTAGCCAAAGCCAGAAGTAGATTCAAAAGGAATGGGAAATACAAAGAAAAACGTATACTTCTCCTGGATCCGCTCCTGGCTTTGGATAAAAAAAAACCCTGCATCAGGCACTACAGTGGCAAGTTTTCAAAAATGCTGGTGTGAAATCCCCCTTAGGCCAGATTCACCTGAACAAGTGCAAACTCGGACGTGACAAACATCCGTGTTGCACCGGTACGGGCCCCGTTTTTAAGGATTCCCATAGATTTGAGTCTAATAAAACATGTTCTATTTTCCAACAGCCAAGTGAACGTCCCCATTGAAATACATGCGTCCGTGTGACGGCCATCACACGGACATATACTACGGTCGTCTGAATTCGGCCTTTGTGTTTTTGTTTTGTTTTTCCCTTCTGATCGGATTACCTCTTATATTTTACAAAAGTACTGGCCATTGATCAGATCTGAACATTTCTTGGATCCATTTACTATAAGCAGAATTAATTCATTTTTATATATATAAATATCATTAAAAAAAAATGTAAGCCTTTTGGGTTGTTCTTTTTGTTTACTGTTTAATAGAATTGGGCTAACAAGGGAATTTATTATACAGGAAGAATTGTTTTCTTTCCTTCGTATATTGGTACCTGCGTCTGTAATGCAGAGGAAAGTGTATGGATCCTTTTATGTCTTTTTTGCATGTATTTTATATATCTATATATGGATCGGGTTTGTCAGGTATTTTGTTAGATTATCACCAGGCAGTGAAACACCTATTGTATTTTACAAGTGTCCAAGGTCAATGGAATTTGGTGTGTTTTTGTTTTTTTTTCTCCATTATAGTAACTTTTTTTAAACTGTTGTATCATTAGGGAAAATGTTTTATTGTTGCATCTAAACAAGCTGTGCCTCAATTAATCTTATTGGTAATTTCTGGAACCTAATCAAAATAGTAGACATTTGATGCACTTTGAGTGGTTCATCGTTGTGGAGAATCCAGCCAAAAGCGACAAGTCCTAAAATCGTTATTGTGAGGGAACACTAGCTGGCCCCACTGCCAATGTCTTAAATAAGCAAGTGGTGCTTTGTTCATTTCAATGACTTTTGCTTAGAAAAAGGTGATGAAATTTTCTGTGACGTAAATTTCTGAGCAACAGCGATTGGGTTTGAAGAATTTCAACGAGACTTTGCTTAGAATGTGATGGAAATCTGAGTTGTGGCGATTGAGTCTGGGTGCTGTTTACCGAGCTGCAAACCCCTCTTTTTAGAGATCGGCGGGAGCTCCGAACCTACAGATTTCCAGTTAATTTGATGTAAGAAAAACTCTTGACTAGGTTTTTCCTAAGTTAAATTTTCACCTGGAATAGTGTTTGTTTTTTTTGTTTTTTTTTGTTCAAAATCAATTTTTGATGTCAAATGTTTTAGAATCATTTTTGCATTGAATTTTTGTTAAAAAAAAAAATAAAATAACAATTTGAAAAAGAGCTGTGTGTTTACCATTGGTGGTGGTTTTAGGTTTGAAAATGTTTTTTTTTTAATTATAGCTTTTTTTCAAGCTAGATTCTTGCTACATTTTCACCTAAAATTGTGTTTATTGCTGAATTTGCAATGCATTTATAAGGGAATTAAATGTTCATTTTATGTAGTGGGCAGATTAAATAAATGCAAAATGGCCCACAATCTAGTTAGATTGTATTGTGAGATGAGGATATTATATGTCAATCCCAACAGGTGCGACAATGTTTACTGGTGTTCAGTATCTCTGACTTGTGCGCTCGCTGATCGTGAATTAATTAATACACTTATTGCGGTAAATTGTGTAGTATGTAATGTATGTTTCTGAAATGTTTGTGGGACGTCTCTCTTGTTTCTACAAACTCCAAGTAAATCATAAGGATATATTCACACACGGCAGGTTTCTTAATTTCTCAGACTGAAAATCAGTTGCATACATGTGAACGTTATTTCTTCAGCAAGTGCATGGAATTCTGCAAGTTCCAACCAGATGAATAGAACAGTTGCAGAAATTTCTGCAACAAATCTGCCATGTGTGAATATACCCTAACTAGTACACATCTTAAAAGGCTATCTACACCTTATGTAACCAATTTTTATTTTCTTCTATTAAACAAATGTATTTTATATTTTTTTAAGCAACTTTTATTAAAAAAAATATTTTTGCTTTTTAAGATGCAGCTTCTAAATCTCCTGTATACATAGAAGTGGTATTTTTCTGTCTCAGCCGATCTAAATCAGTAAAGCTTGGATGTGATGGATATTCGATGGGTCCTGTGTGTCATAGACACGCAGGACCTGCTCTCAGCCGAGCCGTCAGTTCAGCTGAACTGATGGAATCGGCTGAGACAGAACTATACAGCTTCTATGTTATCAGGACATACATACAAGCTGTATCGTTAAAAAGTTACAAATATTTCTTATTTACCCTTTTTTGTGCTTATACAACAATAATAAAGAAAAAAATATTTAAAATAAACAAAAAAATTCTTCTTAAAAGCTGTTTCATTTAATAAAAATAAATAAATAGCTTTTAAGAAGGAAGATATTAAGGATGGCGATTTTCATAGATTTACTGATGAATCTTGTGTTCCATTCAGTAGCCTAGCAAGAAATACAACTGGTGTTAATAAAAATGTTTTAAAGGCACAGTCTCTCCAGAGAGAATGAATGTGTCGTAATAATGAAAAAAAAAATTATTTACAAAAAAAAGCTAAACTTATTTTTTTTTTATTTTTTTTACGGAATACCCAAATAGAAAATCACTACAAAAGACATTCTTTTTTTTTTTTCCATATCTGTATAAATTCCACATGGAATTTCAGTGCTGTTTTTTGTTTTGTTTGATACTCGAGCCATCCTGGCTCGTGAGAGTAAATTGTACCCTCCTACGTAACCTTCTTTGCTTTGTCTTCTGAGGATGAAAGCTTTGCATTCCAGAGTTGCTTTTATGTCTTGTAAAGATTTGTTGGTTAATAAGTCTCTGAGTGTAAATAAAATAATATCTACTTTACAAGGGGTTAGATATGATATTCACAGAGAAGTTGGGAAGAAAGTGAAATTAGGCTGAATGATTGGTCATTCATGTGGGTCTCTCTCGCTTGTTCCCTGATGTCTCGAATTACATTGCCTTGGGTCCTGTTCTTGGTTGGCTATCTCTACATCTTAACGAGGCTCTGGGAATTTCAGCTTCTTTACAAAAGTTTGCTTTGTGTTCCCTCATCTCCCTCCCACCTCTTCTTGTTTGCAGGATGCTACAGCTGCTGACATCAGAAAAGCCTATCGCAAGCTCTCCTTAACGCTGCACCCAGACAAGAATAAAGAGGAAAATGCAGAGACTCAGTTCAGACAAGTAAGTCGATAATATATCTTGGGAGCATTTCTATACTTTTTCTTCTGTATGCGTCTTTTTCTGGGGTTTTTTCCTACGGCGTCAGGTTTTGTTGCTATTGTAGACATGGATTCCAGAAATAACTACGATAAATATTTATTATTTTAATATAATACGATTTATGGTTTTTGATTGAAATTTTTTTGGGGTGTTTTTTATTTTTTAAGTCCATAGTATCACTTTTTATTTTTTTTTAATTTTTTAAACAACACTGATTTACATTATATTGTTGTAGTTGGTGGCAATCTATGAAGTATTAAAAGATGAAGAACGACGAGCAAGGTAAGGGCCCTGCCTGCATTCTTTTTTTAACACAATATAATGCACTTGTTGTATCATCTAATTTGTAATTGATGAAAACCAGGATGCCTGCTCTTTTTTTTTTTTTTTCTCATTTTATCTTTGTGTCAACTTGGCGATTCTTTGTATTTTATCTTGTTGGGACTCTGGTTACATACAGCATGATTCTGAATTCTGTTTTTATTTGATATATTTATTTTTTACTGCAAATGTTGCAAATTAGTTCATACAACTGGTTACATGTAGATGTGTATTAAGGCTTGAATGAATTATATTATTTTTAAGACTTGATTTATTTGGCACGCATTTTAGCTGCAGTCAAAAAAAAAACAAAAAAAAAAAACTACAACGGGCGATCCTGGCCTACACTGTTTTTAGAATGTAGTACTGCAGTCTTGTTACTAAGGAATGATACATCTATGGATACCTATGCTCAATCCACAGTTTACATTTGCCATGGGCATGAGATTCCGGCTTGGTACATTGCTACAGGCACACATGCGTGGGCAACAAACCAAATCCTTCATAGACTCTCAGCACTGCATTAATATCAGCTGTTTGCTAACATTAATTTTCTTATTTACTCATCTCAGACACTTCATTAGACACACTTTTTGGCCATGACGCCTGGCACCGTACAACCCAAAAGGGAGAACAAGCTCAAGTGTGCGTTGTAAGCCCTGCCAAGCCATCAGATCTTTATCTCCGTGCTGGTCCAGTCAGTGTTACAATGCACATTCTAGACCGGGCACATTGACATTTCTCAACCCTATAAAGTGCAATCCATCATTCTGTGCAGCGTATAAAAACCCTGATGTGATTGAATAGTATCAAAAGTATTCATTGTCGATGCCACTGTAATTGTAAGAAAAATTCTTCAACCCTCGGAGTACTTAGAATTCCCCGTAGCCGAAGGCATTATATAAGCTATAACATATATATATATATATATATATATATATATATATATAGTTAATATATGTTAAGGCCGTGCTTTAAAATATGTTATTTATTTATCGAGAGTTTTACATTGTAGTCGATGATGGTTGATCGACATACATTATGTACAGAATATATCCATTATGGGAATTCTCAAAACTTGTGTATAGAACAGGGTACTGGGAATAATGTGTATTAGAAGGGGTACACGGATCTTCATCCCATCTTTGACGTCCGCCCAGTTTTATTTTAACTCCCAAATTCAGCCAACCTTTATCGGTTTATTATACAGCACTTTCTCCTTTTGGCCTTATGCCCCGATTTCGCTGGAGGCAAGCAGTAATCCCCCATAAACACTTAATCTTTTGGGCTGTTTTGGTAATTGAGATAAAATAAATATATATGAATATTGGAGCGTTTTCTGCTAGGGTTTTTGTGTTTTAACCTTTTCGTAAGGACTCGGAGAATCAAATTCTGGGTGAACACTTGAAGTACAGTAGATTCCTTGTAGAACAGAAAGTGGTAGGTAAAGATAAACTGACGTTGGAATTTATATTGGATGTGAGACATTGTAATACATTGAAAAGTTGCAAAAAGTCTTTTTTTTTTTTTGGATGGGGGAGATGTATATTTAGATTAATAAGCATTAATAATTCTGTGTAGAGTTAAATTTTAGCCTAAATAATTTACTATTGAATAGTAACGACATACCCTACATGTCATGACCGTGGTAATTTGTTGGCAGGAATTTTCAGTCATAGTTATAACATTCTACAATTGATTTTTTTTATATATATTTTACTCCATTTTACGTTTTATAGAAACTTTTACTTTTTCACCAATTGTGAGCACTTGTTCATGTAAAGAAGGTTAGAAACCGAACAACTACCTCTGTGTGAGTTATGAGCATATTGGGTTTTTTTTTTTGTTTTTTTTTCAGTTTGTTTAACATTTGTAATTTAATAGTGAGGCGTTGTCCCAACAGAGAGGATGTACAAGCGGAGAGATTCCTAATGCAAAAAAGCAGATTTCTTTTTGGCTCCATTAATGAAACCTGTCAGCGATAATAGAAAAGGAAATTGAGCGTGCATTTTATTGGTACAGACCATAGCACCTAGGTATACACTGTGTTTCTGGTCCATTTGGCACTGGGAGTGTTAACATTGTCTGCAGAATGCCTGATATCACCACCTTACTATACGTTAGGCCACAAATGTATTTTCTTTTTTTTTTGGAATGTTTTTAGTAGTTTCACACAAGAGGATAACCAGGCGTATTCTGTATGTCAGGAGACCGATTGCACAATGTAAAATACGTATGGGGTCAAGTATCATTTTTTAATTATTTTTTTTTAACTCTCAATCGTGAGACAATTGCATAAAAATGTCTCATGATGTAGGAATAAGAAATAATAAGTCACTTATTGGATCACTGATTACTTGTTTCCATTTTTTTCTGACCATTTTGTCCTGAATTGTGGTCTGAATTACCAGATTTCCATCTTTTTAATATGAGCCCAACATGGTCATATCAGTATTGTAATTTAGTAGGCCAGAATGCTGCTCGTTTCATCTGTAAAAAGACATTGTAATTTACTATTACCTTATAGTGTTTAGCCCTTTGTGTTCCCTGAGGTTTCGTTGAAATATTACCTCTTGGCTATCCTAATCCCCCCCCCCCCCCCCCACATACACACACGCTATGCACATAATTTTGCGATTGGACTATGTGTGAAAGATCATACTTCCCACAAAGGGGCGTGACTTATGCAAATTTATATAAAGGGGCGTTTATGGGCATTCTTGGGGCAGAACAGGGACGGGGCTTAAAGACTGTCACCAGGTTTATGCTGCTTTATCTAAGGCAGCATAGAGTAGTACTAGAGACCGTAGTCCAGCGGGGTGTCGTTTTAAAAAATCCATGTTTTGCTCCTGCAGCGCGAGCTGAGCCAGGAGTCTCCTCAATGTGATCGCGCTAAGGAGTACTCTATATTCATGAGCTACTTTTCCCCCATCCCCCGCCCACCATTTGGTGATTGACGGCTTTCTCTCTATGCACAGTATTGGGAGAAAGCTGTTAATCAGAGGTGGGGTGGAGCCGCAGCTCATTATCCTCTCGGCTCGCGCTGCAGGAGATTAACAGTGATTGTATTTATTTTTTAAATGACTGAATATTACCAAGTAAGTGACGCAGCGCTAAAATTCGGGTCTCTGGCACTACTTTATGCAGACCTCCGATATGGCAGAGTAAACCTGGTGACGCATTCCCTTTTTAAGAATGTCTCGCAATTTCAGATTTATAGGTTAGTGACTCTGACAGGTGGATATATAAAATATGTTTGTTGCCAACCTTCTTGTTTTTGTTTTTTTTTTCCTGGCAAAAAGTTGCTTATTTTTGCAGACTGTCGGCAATTCTGTCGTGACAAAGTGCCATGTCTTTTTAGTTTTTGTAAATCCATCCTTTTTTTTTTTTTTTTTTTTTTAGATGTTTTTTTATATACATTCAGTAGAGGTGCACCATTGCTACAGCAGAAAAATATACATAATGACATTTTTATAGAGTGCCACAATTATTTATTTTCATTTATTATTTTTTAGAATTGCAGTGTTTTTCTCTTATTGTAGTGAACTAGGGGAAAAGTGTCACATAAAAACAACAAATGCTTCACCTACATTCTCATTAAAATACTAAAGTCTATTAAAGTGTATTAGTAATATCTAGTGTAGACTTGAGTAGAACTGCAAAATCCCAAAAAACCAAGGGCCGGCCTGGTTTATGAAAACTAACAAAAAAAAAAAAGAATGCTTTCTCGCCCAAATCAACCAATCACAGAGCAGCTTTCATTTCTTATACTTCTCTAGGAAATTTAAACCTGAGCCCTGTCTGAGGCCTGGATTTCTAGACACTTATGATAAATATCAAATATATCCAAACTATTTAACAGGAAACCTGGCTGTGTCGCTTACAGCAACTAATCAGAGCTCCGATTTTATTTTTCCAGCGTAATTTAAAGGAGTTTTCTGCTACGTGTTAGAAGGGTCTCTTGGCAATAAAGATCACAAACTGTACCCCAGCGATCCGCTTTTATCTGTGTGGAAACCTGGCAGTACGTTTTCTATTTCCCTGCAGCGCCACCACAGGGGAAATTAAGCTTTACACAGTGTCTATTCAAATCGATGGGTTACCTGTGTAATGCAGACCATTTTGGAACCGCTCTCCACTCTGGTCAAGAGATGAGAATCCTAAACAGGAGACCCCCTTTATAATCTCAAAATTCCCTAATAGGGTGTATGAAAATGGATTTTATAGATTGTACAAACCCTTTAAGAAATGAAAGATCATCTCTGTTTATGGGCCAGTGTTTATGCTAGTTTTGATAAATCTGGCCCAATGGATGTCCAAAAATCATCTGTTGTGGATTGCTAACAATTTGGGGGCTTTTCTATCACCAGAAACAAATAAAATCAAGCTGTCTCCTGTAGTGGTCTAACTGGCATTATAAAAGGGTTTTACATGATTAGAAAAACATGGCTGCTTTATTCCAAAAACCGTGCCCCACCTGCCCACAGGTTGTGTGTGGTAATGCAACTCAACGCAATTCACTTCAATGGAGCTGAGCTGCAATACCAGACACAACCCATGGACAAGTGTGGTGCTGTTTTTGGAAGAAAGCAGCCATGGTGTCTAATCCTGGACAAGCCTTTTAAATTCACCATCATTTTCCACCCCCCACACTAGAGAGTAAAAGTGTATTTTACATATCAACATGTCCCTGGACGTAGTCCTGGCAACCAGAATGCAGACCTCCATTGTTTACATTGAAAGATGCAGAGAAGTATACACCGTTTCTTTGTTGCACAGTTTAAATTAAAAAAGTTATTTTACTTTTTTGCATTAAATCTAAAAGTTAATGGCCGAGATCTAAAACATCAGCGATATTTTTGAGGGTGATATGCGCCTGCTCATGTATTGAGTTGAGCATGCCGTGCTGGAGTTTTTGACCACCCCTGTTGGCTCGGATCTAGGGGCTGCGTCCTCTCACATTCTTGTGTAGTGAAAAGCCGTGCCGTGTATTACAGTTCTGTGAGCAGTGAGGGCTCATTAGGCTTGTTTTACACTGAAATCGCACGCTGCCCTGCTTCTTTTCACCACTCCACATGTTCCTTAACAATGCAAAGAATCTTGCCCTGCTCCTTTTCTGGGCATGTGGGTCACATTGTTGATCCCTGTGTAAAAGGAAAAAAAAAAACAATTCACCGTAGCCTCAACGTGCACGCCATCTTTATCATGAAAACAGGTTTAATTCTCTGCATAGTCACTTAGAGGAGCAAAATAAAATCTGTTCCTGGATCTTGAGAAGACCTTTTCTTATAATCCTTGGTCGAATTACTTATTTTCCATACGTTTCACCATTCAGTAAACAGAGGCTTTTTTTCCCTCCTGTCCTGTGTTTGTGCTTTTAGCTTTTCTTTGCCTGTTTACACTGAGGGACTATTAGTCCAGTGCGGACAAGAAGAAAACATTCACTGATCATCATCTTCCCCTGTAAATGTAGTAAAAATGTTACCTTAGGGGAAATGGTGAGGAAAAAAAAGAATATAGAATTTTATATATATTAATTCAAAGTGTAGTTATGCACAATTGCCACAATATATAATAAGGCCCCATACACACGATCGTAGATTTCGTCTATAATTACAGACCCATTCATTTCTGTGGCCAACGGACACCTCCCCGTATATATACGGGAAGGTGTCCGTGCCGCAGAAAGGCTCCGCAAAAGATAGGACGTCCTATTTTTTTGCTTTTTACGGACCGTGCTCCCGTACTTTATATGGGAGCACGGCCGGCATGTCCGCGGCCAGCCATGCCCACAAGCACGGACTGTTATTACGGGCACGGTCTTGGGCGTGGGGCCTAACAGAGGCATTGTAATCATTACCTAAATTGGCAACTTTGATTGTAACATTTCAGAAACTGTAATATTTTGTATTCTTTCAAAGCAGCCATAAGAATTGTGCTGATCATCTACAAGGTGTGTTTTAATTATTGTTCACCACTTGTTTTGGTTCCCATAAATGTCATAATTCCATGATCATAATGCATTAAAAAGAAATGTAAAAAAATTGATAACACTAATTATAATAACCCCAAAAAAATGAAAAACGTCAAAAAAAAATCAAAAGGTTTTAGCTTAATCAGCCCTGTAAGTTTAGGTCTCGCAGAAACAATATTATTGCTCCTAGGGTACCTTCAATATCCGATATAGGTTAACTAAAAAAAATATTTATTATGGAGGACACATTTTATTTATCATTATCATGCATTTACGGTATCTTATGTATTTGGCAGAAAATGTGTTAATCTATGGTCCGCTTCACAATGTAAGGGCTTATTCAGACGAACGTGTAATATGTTCGTGCAACGCGGGTGACTTTCACGCGCGTCGCACAGACTTATGTTAGTCTATGGGGCCGTGCAGACTGTCCGTGAGTTTCACGTAGCGTGTGTCCGCTGCGTAAAACTCACGAGATGTCCTATATTTGTGCGTTGTTCGCGCATCACACACCCATTGAAGTCAGTGGGTGCGTGAAAAATCACGCGCAGCACACGGAAGCACTTCCGTGTGACGCGCGTGATTCGCGCAACAGCAGTTGAACGAAAACAGAAAAGCACCACGTGCTTTTCTGTTTACAAACATACAAATAGAGTGTCATAATGATGGCGGCTGCGCGAAAATAACACAGCCGCGCATCATACGCTGCTGACACACGGAGCTGTTAAGTACCTTTTGCGCGTGCAAAACGCACGCACTCGTGTAAATCCGGCCTAAATATGTATGTCCACGGAATAGGAAATGCCGTGCTTCGTGTTGGTCTAGGGTCAGGGTTTGCCTGGTTTGGACAACACTTTCTTAGTGCGAAGGTCCTTTGGGAATAAGTTTTTGGGAGTACAGACTGCGTGTAGATGCTCCAATATGATCTACCTCCTCTATATTCCATACTGGTATTTCTTTCTTTACAAATCTCCGTACATTAAATCGTCCTTTTTACTCTTTTTACCAGGCATACTGTATTTTGTTACCTTTTACATTACTAGGCTATGTATTTTTTTTTTTCCAGCCCTTATTCCAAAAGTGGGTTTTAATGGAAGCGATCTTTTAAAATGGACAGTTGTGCGAGCCATGATGTTCATTGATAGTAAAATCAATGGGGAATTGACTGTAAGGATTAATCCTTGGAGACTTTTTGCTCCGAACAGCAGACATTGTTGAGTAAAGTGCTCTCTTAAGCATCTAATGCATTAAATGTATACCGCGTTAACCCCTGCATGGCCAAAACGCATTTGAAAACCAGATGAATGCGGCTGACCCTGAAACATCGTTTTGTAAATTAACTTTTTATTTTCGCTGTATAATCTGATCGCATTTATATATTTTTTCCTTTCTATTTATCTGCCAACCAGCAATTCATTTTCCTTGTCTGCCCTGAAAACATTTAGAATTGAAAGACGTAAATATCACTTTTTTTTATATATTATTTTTTTTTTGCTGCCCCCTCCTCTCGCCTCGCTCTCCACTTCTCTCTCTCCTCCCTCCCCTCTCTCCTCCCTCCCTGGCTCTCTCCAAATAACACTAGGTATCAATTTAATAATAAGTATGGAAGTAGCCAACTGCATTTGTTGGTTTTAAATTGATTTACATGTCAAGACTGGCAGTTTAGCAGCTGCGCTATTATTCCTGGATTGGTCAATTTACTTGAGAAAAACCTACTACGGAGTCCTAGTGACCTGCATGACAATATAGGCCCGATTTCTATTCCTGTAATTAGGCTTGCCACTAACTCGGAATATTTTTAATTAAAATATTTTGGTCAATGTGTTGCTCCAAATTAGGCCTTTCAAAGCCGATTTTAATTCTTGGCAGAGTGTGATCAGAATCCCCAATGACTGCTATTGAATTTAAGGTTAACAGGTTGTATGTCTTAAAAAAAATAAAAAAAAATAAAAAGAAAAAAGTTAATTGCATCATTTTAACCGGAGACTTTTTTTTTTTTTTTGCCCCTCTTAATAGATAAATCTGGAACTAGGGCTTAGCTGACTGTATTCTGCCTGAATTATTAGGGCAAATACTGTAAATATGTGAAACGTGCAAATTGTTCCATTTAAAAAAAAAAAATGTATCCATTGTGTTCTCATCAGAGATCACCCCTTTTAGATAGGACCTGACACTGACTATCGACACCCCATAAAACAGCTGATTATGCCAGTGGAAGCCACAGCTAGCCAGGCATTACGTGGCTGCATAGAAATTTGGTGTGGTAGTCTTTTGATATGTCTATTTTTATATTTAGTTTTTTTAATTTTTATAGGACGACCCCTGTCCACATGCCCTGTTACTTAGGCACTATCTGAAGCCCCCTTTATTTGCGAGAGGGGAGAGCCACTTCAAACCACGATTGCTTTTTAGGTGTACTCCGCGCAACCATGTATCACATTTGAATGGGCACCATGCAATACCACATTTCTCTTGCAGGCGCCCACAGCTTATCGGCTGTGCGCTTTTGAAATATTTTTCATGGGATAACCGCTTTAATCAATGGAGAGAATATGTGAAAATAAATTATTTTGCCATTTTAAATGTAATATAAATGATTTGTGTGTTTTTGAAATAACATTTGAGTCGGTGATGGCACACCCTAGATTTTTCCTAGCCGCCGATATCTGCATTCAGTAGTGGTAAAACTCGCTTTCGCCGTTCGTCCAGTTTGCCAAGCTCCGTCCTGGCAATATGCACTAATCAACCTGTAATGCGGCCATGTAATTCACATCTTCTATACTTGTCAGAGGGGAAGCGGGGGTGTTCCCCACTTTTCAAGGAAGGCGAATGCAACTGCACATGCCAGGCTTTCTCTGACAAGTAGAGAAGAAAAATGTGAATAACCTGGTGCAGTGCCAAGCCAGACCAACGGCACATGCGTGTCTATCACTACTTGGGTGGACGCAGATATCGACGGTCAGGAAAAATGTAGAGTGCTACTGATGACAACAGTGTAAGTCGTCTCCAAACACAAAAAATATTTTTAATACATTTCAATTGAAAAATGTATTATTTATACATGTCACGTTCTATCCATTGATTAGTAATATTTTTTATGGGAAAGCCTCTTTTAATCAAATTTGGTTCCTAATGATTAAACTGTACAGGAATTTTCCCTTCCCTGCTTTTTTTGTATTTTTTTTTTTTTTTATAGTTTGAATACAAAAATTGTTAGGCCCCATGCACACGAACGTGTTTTTTTTTCCTCCTGTAAATACTGGCCCTTGGTCACACGTATTCGACCCGTATTGCACCCCTATTTACGGGCACGTTTTCGCTGCAAAATTGCACTGCACTAATCGGCAGCCCATTCTCTCTATCAGTGCAGGATAGAGAGAAGGGACAGCCCTTACCGTAGTAAAAGTAATAGAAATTCATACTTACCCGGCCGTTGTCTTGGTGACGCGTTCCTCTTTAGTCATCCAGCCCGACCTCCCTGGATGACGCGGCAGTCCATGTGACCGCTGCAGCCTGTGATTGGCTGCAGCGGTCACATGGGCTGAAACGTCATCCTGGGAGGCCGGACTGGAGGAAGAAGCAGGGAATTCTGGGTAAGTATGAACGTCCTATATTTTTTTTTTTTTTTTACACGTTGATCTATAATGTGATTGGTAGTCACAGTCCAGGGTGCTGAAAGGGTTACTGCCGATCGTTTAACTCTTTCAGCACCCTGGACAGTGACTATCCCCTGACGTCGCTTAGCAACGCTCCCGTAATTACAGGTGCACACACACGTAGTCACCCGTAATTACGGGAGCCCCATAGACTTCTATGGGCCTGCCCATGCCGTTATTACGGCCTGAAATAGGACATGTTCTATATTTTTCAACGGCACGGGCACCTTCCCGTAAGCATACGGGGAGGTAGCCGTGGCCAATAGAAGTCTATGGACCCGTAATTACGGGCGTTTTTATGTTCGTGGGCATGAGGCCTTAATGTTGATAGATGAATGTTTATTACAATTTTATGGGACATGTTGTCAAATTGCGATTGATCTTATAGGCATATTACAAAAGGGTTGTCTAATCAAGGCAAATCTGCAATAATGCTCTAAGTGCATATCATCTGATTACCTGCCTCGGAGGACTGTCTGTATCCGTAAGCACATTGCAGTGCATAAAGGAAATGAGCGATAAAAATTTGCCCACGCGGTTTGTCCATCTGCAGGAATTTCTGCATAAAATAAATGTCTTCGAGATATTTTGCAGAGAGCACTGGAGTCAATCTCCTCTTTATCCCTAACCGTTTTTGCCGTTTTAGTGGGTGAGTTTGTGGGTGGTTTTGTTCCTTGTGGAGGAGGGATCCTGCTGCAGCCAGTTGCCTTACAGTCAGGAGTAGAATTGTGAGAAGGAGGGGCATATGGCTTATCTCCGAGGCACATGTAAAAATTGTGAGAAATCTACAAATATAATTATTTTATAACAGTATGAGGCGAATAGAAGCAAATGAGAGAAGGATATTAAAGAGAGGAATTGCAAGAATTTTTGAAAGTTTTTTTTATTTTTCTCCATACGATTTCACAGCGGAACAAAACTCAGTAGCCAGTGTTCCAAGAAATATACATTTTTTTTCTTTCTATGACCGCAGCGTTTCGTTCACATTGTAGATAATGATTATAATAACCAGTGACAATTGTGAACCTTTCTCCTGAAATTATAGCACTCACGCTTTTGACCAGGTTCTTGAGGTCTAAAAGCCTTTTAAAGATAAAATGTCAGTATTATTCTATATGCTCAATGCTATACCACACAAAAATACATTGGTGTCTTTAACACATCATCTGATGTATGGAATATGCTGAACCCTCAGTAATCGGTATACACATGGGAATATTTGAAAGATTTTAGCCTTTAAATTGTAACCCTTGAATTTGAGATCTATAACATTATGTATGTTAAAGGGGTTTTCCAGTCCCTAAAAATGTATGGCCTATCCTCTGGATAGGCCATCTATAGCTGATTGCTCGGTGTCCGACTGCCGGGACCCCTGACGATCAGCTGTTTTGAAGGGGAGGCAGCGCTCGTGCTTCCCCTTCATTCCTGTCACTGCTCATATTGTGAATCGCTGAAACAGCAGTGGCGGCGATTCACAGGATTACAGCCTTCTCCCTTTGAAGTGAATGGCAGAAGGCTGTAATACTGTGAACCGCTGCTACTGCTGTGTCGGTGATTCACAATACGAGCAGTGACCAGAATGAAGGGGAAGCAGCACTCGTATGAACGTTGCGGCCCCTTCAAAACAGCTGATCGGCGGGGGTCCCGGCAGTCAGACCCAGGGACTTGTAAACCACCTTCTTAAGTCTGGATTCACACAGGACAGAAATACTGCAGATTTTCCTTAGCGTATCCGTATTTTCCGCAGAAATATATGTATGTGTCACGTGCTGAATTTGCTGCAGATTTCACTTCTTGTCTGAAGCATGCCCTGTTTTTTGTCCGGATAATGTTCAGCAGCATGTGGATGAGATTTTTTCAAATCTCATCCACATGGCTGAGACTGTAATCTGCGGCGGGTTTTTCCATGTGGAAAATCCGCAGCATTTCCGACCCATATTAATCCGGCCAAAAGTTTTTTTTTTTTTAAATGATTAGGGTGATGCTTTTGTAGGAAAAAAAAAAAATCAAAGCTCAGGAACTACAAAAGTTACGTGGTTTTTTTCCTTTTGTGTTTAAATACGTTTTTAAGCTAACAATTGGCATGGAGAATCTAAGTTATGAGGAAAGAGTCAAATAATTAAACCTATTTAGCCTTGAAAAAAGACGACTAACGGGGGGGACATGATTAACTTATATAAATATATTGATGGCACATACAAGAAATATGGTGAAATCCTGTTCCATGTAAAACCCCCTCAAAAAACAAGGGGGCACTCCCTCTGTCTGGAGTAAAAAAGGTTCAACCTGCAGAAGCGACAAGTCTTCTTTACTGTGAGAACTGTGAATCTATGGAATAGTCACCGCAGGAGCCGTCACAGCAGGACAGTAGATGCTGCAAAAAAGGGTTAGATAATTTCCTAGAACAAAAAAATATTAACTGCTATGTGTAGAAATTTTTCCCTTCCCTTTTCCCATCACTTTGTTCAACTTGATGGACATGTGTCTTTTTTTTCAACTGTACGAACCATGTAACTATATTTATTATCAGCTTCCTGTAAGTGAATTTAACTATTGTCAGGAAATGACATTACTTATCTAAGCCTTCATTATTAAAGGGGCTCCCCACAGGGTTGCCAACTGTTCATAAATTCTTGGACAGTAGAAAAATTAATTGATGCGTCTAATTTTTTTCTTAAATTGTAATAGCTAGTACAGATTGTTGGCATTGTAATGATCAGTTTTGAAGTCACAGTACATAGTCCTAAAATGTTCATATCACTATTCTAAGCTATAGATATGTTTATTACTTCTCTTTATTATTCATTATGGGTTTTTCAATTTGTCCGCAAAAAAGCATTAGCTGTACGGGATTTTTTTTTTATAAAATGTCCTAAAAAAAACAAATTTGCTTGGCCACCCTGAATCCTTTAGATGTTTTCCCAAAATGCTCCAAACCTATAAGAAAATATAAGGCTTTGGAATGTGCTTGCCATTAAAATTCACCTCCTGTCCTCATCGAGCTTGTGTGTACATCAGGCCTTAGTGATGTTCCGTCCGTAATAACGTAATGTCTCGTAGCTGCGTATCCACTTGAGAACACTCCAACAGAAAGACTTCATAAAGTGCACCACAAACACGGATTGAAAGAAGGGTGGACATTATAGTGTTTGTTTGTTTTTTGTCTTTTTTTTTTTTACATTAGAAGATCCATTTTTAAGCTAGAAAGAATCCTACTGAAGGCTAGGCTACGTACGTCTTATTAGTCCAAATGAGATGGGGATCTGCCAGTACCAGAATATGACAGCTGCTCTGTGGTGAAAACTGCAACGGAAACGGATTCATGGTGCTATCAACTGGGAGCTTTGGGTATTCCGTTTCACTAGGCCTTGGAGGACACTTTGTGACCGCAACGGGCAGCAGTAAGAAGCAGCCCCTCTGTGTGTAGGCCACGGGTCACTGCTGAGCTTCCCTCCATCAGATAGTAGCATGCTGTGTGTGCCCTGTGGGACTAGAACCAGGAGCGCAGTGCCACATATGGATATACACCATACCCCTGGGCCTTTTTCTCGAGGTCTACTTTACTCTGGGTTGAGTACAGGCGGCTTTACATCCTAAGAAGATGTTGCGAGCCATGAAGATCCGGTGTCACCTGTCCAGCTGGCTGCCGTTTCGGCGCTTTGGTGGTGCTCAACAGTCCCCACGATGCCTGTTTTTGTGTATAACTATTCAATGTAAACCATAAAAACTACATCCAAAAAATGACAGGCCCAATGGGGGCTAAGGAGTAAGGATCTAATTTAAAGAAATTCCCTACCCTAGAAGAATCGGAGAATATGGTGCGTTGTGCCCCCCCCCCCATATGGGTATTGTGTACATGGCTTTGCCGTGTATGAGGCTTAACTATGGATACATACTGGGACTTTTTCTTCAGAATATTGAATTCCTTAAATTAATACATTGGATTTCACTAATGTTCGGTGAGAATTCATAACATTTACTTCTATTTAGTCGTGATTAACACTCGCTTCTTTCCTGGCATTATTGATGTTTTATTTCCTGGCTGTACACTGAAAGCTGCCAATGATTTTGTTGTCGTAGGTACGATGATATCCTCATTAATGGCCTCCCGGATTGGCGACAGCCGGTGTTCTATTACAGGCGGGTGAGGAAGATGAGCAATGCCGAGCTAGCATTGCTCCTGTTCATTATTTTCACAGTGGGCCATTATGCCGTGGTTTGGTCCATCTACCTGGAGAAGCAGCTGGTGAGTATTCATAAGAAATGGGAATTAAAAAGAAATCATCATTATTTCTAGCGGTCTCTCAATTTTGTTACATTAAGGGGGATCTATCACTGAAAAATGTTTTATTTGCCTTTTGTGCTGGGCTTCTTTGGCACTCACAGCGAGATTTGGATCTTTTGTTCCTTTTATTCCATAACTTGAGCCACTTTCGTTTTTTTAAAGGTTTTATTTTTTATTTATTTTTTATGAATTCTTTTAGTGTAAAAACAATGGGAAGCAACATGCAGTGCATTCGTTTGATCACGTTCTATAGGCCTTTTAGCCTCGAACCAGCGGTTTACTCGTGTAAGGGGATGCCTGCCACAAGACTGTCACTTAACTCGAGTCGTATGATGCGATTTTGAAGCGACACATATAACTATTCAATGTGCACTCTAAAATCTACATCAAAATACAAGTGAAGGGCCTGACAGTGGCTAAGAAGTAAGTATCTCATTTAAGGAGATGATCTACCCAATAAGAGTATGGTACCTTATTGGTGATTATTGACTACAATGGAGCTAAGCTGCAATACCAGACACAACCCATGGACAGGTGTGGCACTGTCCCTGGAAAATAACAGCCATGTTTTTTTTTTTTTTTAACCATGAACAACCCCTTTAAGCATTGCTACAGTGGAAATCTATGGCCAGCAGTAGCTTTCCCTGACTATAGCTGACAAATGATCACTAGGGATTCCAGGAGTCAGACCCACAGCGACCATCCGGGAAGCCATCTTTAGAGTGGGTTTTCTTCATTAGCTAACCCCTTTTATACTTCTCTCTGGGGGTAACTTTGCCTGGTTGCGTCTGCCACTTTTATTGAAAAAGGTCATACTCCCTATGGTCACTATGGCCAATATCTGGGGTGCTAGTGTATGGGGCCATAACTCTGTATAGCCGTAGCCCCCCCCCCCCCCCCACCCTCATATACACGCAAAACCAATATGGCAGGCTGGAGGAGTTATAGATAAATAGATTTTCTATATTTTTTTTTCTTTAAAAAAAACCCCCCCACAATAGAACAATTATGTTGCTCGTCAATCTAAAATCATACAAACAGCGACATAGATCTTTGCCTTCTGGACATTAGTGAGTAAACTTGATTGACCTAAAGCTTTAATAGTAAAGGTTCGTTTACATATCAATCATTACAATTCCTTTACATTTTTGTAGCAATCAGATTTGTGTTTAGAAATGGCGGCATTTGCACGATAATTGATGTAAAAAAAAAAATATGTAAAAGTACAACAAATTCTTGCATCAAGTTTTTAAATCACTGATGGCCTGTCTGTGGTTTAGTAAATGGTGATGTGTAAATGCAGCGTTTGAAATGGGACATTGTAAAGTTTACAGTGCAAACCTTTTGTTTAATCTGAAAAGTCTGCAGAACTACTAACATTTTATTTATTTTTAGGATGAGCTTCTCAGCAAAAAGAAAAAGGAAAAGAAGAAGAAAGCTGGAGGGAAAACTTTGGAAGAAGTGAAATCAAATCTCCTAGAAAAAAATGACCGGTAAGATCGTCGTGTCTGTGCAAAGACTTTTTCGGGACGGCTCTTCTGCAAAAAGAAAAAAAAAATATTTCTCTCTCTGCTTTGAATTAACGACAAAGATACATCTTTGTTTAATACAGTCTAAACGAGGGGTGATAGGGGACTATTTCTGTGCTATGATGATACCATAAATATCTCATCAGAATACCCCATTAAGCACGCAAGCGTTGAATTATGTGACCGTCTCAGGCTGGCTTTATACCATAGGAGAGGAAAATCAAGGACTCAATGGACTTTGCTAAAACCAGAACTTCAGTATCACCCATTGAATACTTGATATTACCTCTCCCATAGTATTTGCATGACGGCTGTACATGTGCATGTTTTCCCTCTGGCCACTGAGCCTCTCAATAAACAGAAACTTCCTGTTCAACACGGAATCCACCATTCATAATAGTGACCCTTCCTGTTCTGTAGAGATCACTTCTCAGCAGTCATTTCATCTTCATCACAGGCAGGATTACAATGACCGGTAACACCTATATATAGCTAATCCAGTGTTCATAAGAGACTGATCCTTCCTGTTCTGTAGAGATCACTTCTCAGCAGTTATCTCATTATCACAGGCAGGAATACAATAAATGGTAACGGACCTCCGCTAATCTGATATTAAGCGGTTGTTATTCCCATCTTAGACATTCATGACATAACCACAGGATATGCTATAAATGTCTGACAGATACGGGTCCCAGCTCTGCCCTGTCCCACATCCAAGCGGAGAATGAATGGAGAGGTAGCCACACATTGCGCTTCTCTCTATTGTGTTGCAAAGTTTCTTCTTCATTAATTTTAGATGCTTTGGAGGAATGTAAAAAAAGCAAAAGAGCCTTAATTATGTATGCACAAGCACGCGCAAATCCAAAACATCCCAATGAAAGTGTGAATGAATGATGAACAAAAAAAATCATAATAGTAAAAAAAAGTGTGTGTGTGTGTGTATATATATATATAAAGTAGCCTTACCCTTTAGGGTAGTGGTCCATGCCAATTTTTGGTCTTGCAACAGTTGGTGACATTTTTTGTTGGTTACCCGCAACCTCAGTGTTTCCCTATGGAGGAAAATAAATTTGCGGGGAACTTTGCGCTGATTTTACTGTGACCGTTCCACGACTAAGGGTATGTTCACACGAGGGCGTCCGTAACGGCTGAAATTACGGGGATGTTTCAGCCTGAAAACATCCACGTAATTTCAGCCGTAACGGCATGTGCAGGCGCTTGAACGCCGCGTCCATTACGGGCGTAATTAGCGCTGCTATTCATTGGAGTCAATGAATAACGGCTCCATTTACGGCCAAAGAAGTGACAGGTCACTTCTTTGACGCGGGCGTCTATTTACGCGCCGTCTTTTGACAGCGGCGCGTAAGTTACGCCTCGTGTGAACAGACAAACGTCTGCCCATTGCTTTCAATGGGTAGATGTTTGTCTGCGCTATTGAGGCGCTATTTTCGGACGTAATTCGGGGCAAAAACGCCCGAATTACGTCCGTAAATAGGCCGTGTGAACATACCCTAAAACGCACTCTGGATCTCTAGTTTTACAAAGAGTTTAAGCAATGTGAGATGCATAAAAATAATTGACCTCTGGTGCTTTGCATGGGTTTCAAGATACTTTGTGGTGGACAATAATGAACGGGTATGATGAAAGGTTCTACTGGATGAATTTCTACTTTGTTCTCAGCCTTACCGTATAGGTTGGTGACGTAGAAGCCGTGCTTCGCGGATGCAGAGCTTGGTGGGTAATGGCATTCGGTGTCCTGAAAGATAAAACCATTTTTCCTATTGACTTTTAGAGAGAATTAAAGCATTTTTGAATAGTTCACCCAGCAGGGGCAAGAGCTGGATCAATGGAAAGAGGAGATCAGAGGCAGTTCTGCCTGTTTTCTATTCTGGTGACATCATCCTGTAATGCTTCACTGAACTGCTGATGACATTAATGTTGTTTTAAGACATTGGCTTGTTTGTACAGCTTTCCAAACTAGTTATTTCTGTATTGATTTTAAGGCCTTCCTATAATGACTTGTTGAGACTTTTGGTTAGAACATCATACTTATTAACGTGTGCTGGATGGCCCTAACCATATCTGTGAATGGAGGATCCCGGTTAGCGCTCAGTAGTTAAGTGATTTTTATATATTTGTCTTGTTATTCTGTCTGGTGTTTTTTTTAGTCAAACTTTTCAAAGAGAAACAATGGAAGTCTACATGAGAAGTACACCAGACGGCGGTGACGGAAGGCATAAAACTTTATATGGATAGACCGGGATTATCACATCAATATTCACAGCCATAAGGGTGATTATCACATTTCCTGTGAAGAATGATAGGACTCCAAGGTCCCGTTCACACGTGTCGGATTTTACGCTGATTCTGCGCCTAAGGGCTTATTCAGACGAGCGTAAAACTCATGGAAATCACGCACAGCACACGGACCCGTTGATTTCAAATGGGCCGTCCACACATGCAGGAGTTGCGTGAAACTCACTGCATGTCCTATCTTGGTGTGTTTTCACGCACCTACGCGTCCCTGGAAGTCAATGGGTCATCCGTGTGCTGTGCGTGATTTGCGCATCAATTCCATAAAAAAAAAAATGCTTTGCTAGTGCGTGTAAAACACATGCCAATTGCAAAGCACAGATGAAAAACAACGCACACGGACCAGATTTACGCGCGGTTTTTACGCACGTAATTCTGTCACGCTCATGTGAATGTAGCCTAAATCCGCTTTACATCCAGCAACGTTTTGCATCCCATTGATTTCAATGGGAAATCCATGTCTCCATGCAAATGTTGCAGATCACAATCTACTTTGCGGAAAAAGTGACGTCGCTTATTGACGCGGATTCCGCATGGAAAAGTTGGCAGATTTTTTTCACAATCTGATTAGCCCCATTGAATGAGGCTAATCTTTGTGTGGATCTCCGGCAAATCAAACTGCACATCTGCAGCGGGAATCCGAGATGAGCCATGGATTCTGCAGTAAATGTCTGACCCATGTGAACAGAGCCTAAGTGTGTATGTACACTGTTGCAACCAAATTTTATTATTGCTCCAATGAATATAAGATTTGACAACTCTGCTTGTGGTCTTCCTTAATCTTAAGATTTTATGTCTACGGCACCAATGCAGACCTGTGTTGCTCCATGGTTACAGGCTGTAAACCTACCCATGATGCCTATTTCTGCAGTTATAATCCCTTCCATATGTCGGGACAGATAACTGGGGTATCTAATGTTCATCAGGTAGATTAGCAAGAAGTAGGGGACAACAGTTGGAATGAAATTTGACTGCAGGAACAGATAACATGGGGTAAGTTTGTAGTCTGTAACTGCAACAATATTCCTGCATTTTTAATTTCATGGCCTGTTGACATCACTTTTTTTTTTACTTTTGTCGTAAGTATATGTTGGGAGGAGTCCCGACGTATACCTTTGACGGAAGGCGCCGACGTATCCCACTCTATAGGCATACAGTTGGATACATTGCCCTGACTCCCTGGGCACAGCGCTACTTTTAACACTGAGCCCATGGAAACCCCTGATGTCATTGTCCATATCTGGCGCAAGCACTCTGGCCAGGGACGATATGGATAGTGACGTTAGGGGCTTTGAGATTCTGAAATCCCCAGCCAGGTCTTCGGAAACACTCTGGCCAAGGAATCCGCTCCTGGAGGAGCCCCTGATGTCACTGTCCTTATATGGACAGTAACATCAGGGGCTTCTCCAGTCCGAATCCTCTGCCAGAGCGCTACCGATGCCCTGGCCGGGGACTCCGTAGTTGAAAGCCCCTGACATCACTGTCTTTACATGGGCAGTGACGTCAGGGGCTTCCCCAGAGCTGGAATCCCTCGGCCAAGCGCTACCGCTTGTCGGGGATTCTGGCCCTGGGAAAGCTCCCCATTGTATACGTTTAAAGTATACCTGTGACCATGGCCGCCATCAGGGCAGTACAACTAGTACTCTAGTCAGGGGCCCGGCCACATGGCTGAAGAAAAGGCGCCCGCTGGGCTGTCGTCTGCTCCCTCCTCGCAATGCTCGCGGCCCCCCCAGCATACCTGTTGCTTTATGAAAAGCAGAAGCTCCGTGTGGAGATCCTGCCCCCCAGCTCCTCTACATTGGCTCTCAGCAGGAATACTTCCCCATAATGTAATGATGCTTTCAGAACGGGACCGGGGACAGTATTCGCACGGGAAGAGGGAGACTCCTATGATTATAGAGAACAGTGATGCTAGAAACCCGGCTCCCTGAACTGTGGTCGGTCCGGGAAATATGGCCCATACACGCTCCTTATATCACAGACCGAACATGGACGTCTGAATAAGGCCACTTACTTGTCTCCTATTTTTGGTGCAGATTGCGTCCTGAAAAGTCGCTACAAATCACAATATAAGGCAATGTGAAATCGGCCTTGAAGAACGGTCGTATTTCATGGCCGATTTGCCCCTGTGCGGGACCCGTTTTCACAGATCGCTCATAGACTTGAGGCTATTGAGGGATCTGTGAAAATGCACAAAAATGGGACGTCCTATATTTTTTCAGGCCCTTCACACGGTCCGTTAGAGCAATGACCATGTGAATAACCCAATAGAAATACATGCAGCCATGTGACGGCCATTAAAAAAAACGTCCCTCACACGGACGATTAACACGTTAGTCTGAATAAGCCCTAACTCATGTGCATGGAGTTTGTCAAAACCATGCACGTGCAGCAGAAAAAAAATCTGCATGGAATTTAGCAGTTTCCCGTTGAAATCAATAGGAGGCGATTTCGGCTGTTTTTTGCCGCAGTTTCCAACGTGATTTCCGCTGCAAAAAATGCGACAAAACTCTGTGTGAACAGAGCCTTATTCTTGTGCAGATCTGCTACACGCTTGTAGCATCTGCGCCAGGAATCAAAGGGAAAGCCTCCGATTTTTGGTGTGGAAAAACACATTGAACTTTAACCCCTTCCCGCTCCTTGACGTACTATTACGTCATGGCAGCTGTATCGTTCGCGCTCCATGCCGTAATAGTACGTCTCGGGAGTAACGGCCGTTTCGGCCGTCCTCCCGACACATACAGGAGCTGTGACGCTGCTGTCTTGTTCAGCAGCTGTCACAGCTCCTACAGCGGGGACCGATCGCTGTGTCCCCGCTGATTAACCCCTTAAAAGCCGCGTTCTATAGAGATCGCGGCT
This sequence comes from Rhinoderma darwinii, assembly GCF_050947455.1. Classification (NCBI taxonomy): domain Eukaryota; kingdom Metazoa; phylum Chordata; class Amphibia; order Anura; family Rhinodermatidae; genus Rhinoderma; species Rhinoderma darwinii. The sequence continues at coordinate 320,641,669 of NC_134691.1, forward strand.
TTTTAGGGGTTAAGCTGCCATCGCCGGCCTGCTACGCGATAGCGGCCGGCGATGGTGACTATGGCAACCGGACACCAAACAATGGCGTCCGGCTATGCCATAGACGGAAACCTAGTGGGTCCTGACAACGTCAGGACCCACTATGCTTGCTGTCAGTGAGTAGCTGACAGTTCTAATACACTGCACTACGCATGTAGTGCAGTGTATTAGAATAGCGATCAGAGCCTCCTGCCCTCATGTCCCCTAGTGGGACAAAGTAATAAAGTAAAAAAAAAGTTAAAAAAAGTTGTGTAAAAATAAGAAAATAAAAGATTTAAAAGTATTAAAAGTAAAAATCCCCCCTTTTCCCTTATCAGTCCTTTATTATTAATAAAAATATATAAACAAACAAATAAACTATACATAATTGGTATCGCCGCGTCCGTAACGGCCTGAACTACAAAATTATTTCATTATTTATCCCGCACGGTGAACGCCGTAAAATAAAATAATAATAAACCGAACCACAATCACAATTCTTTGGTCACTTCACCTCCCAAAAAATGGAATAAAAAGAGATCAAAAAGTCACATGTACCTAAAAATGGTACTGATCGAAACTACAGTTCGTTACGCAAAAAATAAGTCCTCGCACGGCTTTATTGATTGAAAAATAAAAACGTTATGGCTCTTAGAATAAGGTAACACAAAAAGTGAATGATTGTTTACAAAACGTATTTTATTGTGCAAACGCCATAAGACATAAAAAAAAACTATAAACATCTGGTATCGCCGTAATCGTATCGCCCCGCAGAATAAAGTGAATATGTCATTTATAGCGCACGGTGAACGCTGTAAAAAAAAACGAAAAAAAAAACAATAGTAGAATTGCTGTTTTTTAGTCACCACACCACCTAAAAATAGAATAAAAACTGATCAAAAAGCCGCATGCACCCCAAGAAAACTACAATGGATTCCTCAAGGGGTCTAGTTTCCAAATTGGGGTCACTTTTGGGGGGTTCCCAATGTTTTGGCACCACAAGACCTCTTCAAACCGGACATGGTGCCTAATAAAAAAGAGGCCTCAAAATCCACTGGGTGCTCCTTTGCTTCGGAGGCCGGTGCTTCAGTCCATTACCGCCCGAGGGCCACATGTGGGATATTTCTCAAAACTGCAGAATCTGGGCAATACGTATTAAGTTGCGTTTCTGTGATAAATCCTTTTGTGTTATAAAAAAAAGGTATAAAGAGGATTTTCTGACAAAAAAAAAATGTAAATTTCACCTCTACTTTGCTCGAAATTTTTGTGAAACACCTAAAGGGTTCATAAACTTTCTACATGCTGTTGTGGATACTTTGAGGGGTCTAGTTTCTAAAATGGGGTATTTGATAGGGGTTTCTAATATATGGGCCCCTCAAAGCAACTTCAGAACTGAACTGGAACCTAAAAAAATAAATAAATGAGGCAATACTTCGCTTCTTACATTATACTGATAATGAGCCGTGCCCACCCCGAGATTACCCCAGTTTTGACCATTTGTCTAAACGGAGACCCCTATTAGACCGTTCCAGTGCCCGGTTTTCCCAAGCATACACCCCCGAGAAGTGTATTTCTATTGATGAGTCCCTGGTACATTTTAAAGGGAGGGTTCAATTCCGCGAGTACCTGCCGGGTAAGAGGGCAAGGTATGGCGTGAAGATGTATAAGCTGTGAGAGTGCATCAGGGTATACCTACAGGTTTAGGATATATGAAGGAAAGGCCACCCCCAAACCAGACTGCATCCTGGACTACAATAGGTACATGGGAGTGATGGACTTGTAAGATCAAGTCCTGAAGCCCTACAGTGCCATGCGGTGTGGTATAAGAAGCTGGCCGGGAACATCATATAGATGGCTTTGTACAATGCGTACGTGCTACGTCGATGTGCAGGCCAGACGCGAACTTTCCTGGAATTTCAAGAGGTGATTATCAAGAACCTAATCTTTAGGGACCAAGAAGGGGGGGCACCCAGTACTTCTGGAAGCGGGGCCACACGCATCGTACCAGGGCGGCAACACTTTCCAGGAGAAGTTCCCCAAACTGGCAAGAAGGGAAAAAGTCAAAAGAGGTGCAAAGTCTGCTATAAGAGGGGGATAAGGGATGACACAATATATCAATGTGACACGTGTCCCGAATAACCAGAGCTCTGTATGAAAGTGTTTTAAAATTTATCATACATCCCTTGGTTTATAATTTACCCCAATTTTACTTACCCTGATGCACTCCGCACAGCTTATCCCCCCTCGTCTTTCCCCTCTGGGCCCTGCTGTGTGTCCAGGCAGCTGATAACAGCCACATGTAGGGTATTGCCATACCCGGGAGAACCCACATTACAGTTTATGGGGTGTAGGTCTCCGGTCAAAATGGTCACTACACCTCTAGATGAATGCCTTAAGGGTGTAGTTTTTAAAACGGGGTCACTTCTTGCGGGTTTCAACTGTACTGGTACCTCAGGGGCTTCTGCATACATGACTTCGCACTAGAAAATCCTGAGTAGGCCAAATGGTGGTCCTTTCCTTCTGAGCCCTCCCATGGGCCCAAACGGCAGTTTATCACAACAAATGGGGTATTGCGGCACTCAGAACAAATTGCGCAACAGAATGGGGTATTTTGTTTCTTGTGAAAATAAGAAATTTTCAGCCAAAACTACATATTATTTGACAAAAATAATTTTGTTTTCATTCCCAGCCCAATTCAAATAAGTTCTGTGAAGAAACTATGGGGTCTAAATGGTCACATTACCCATAAATGAATTCCTTGAGGGGTGTAGTTTCCAAAATGGGGTCACTTCTGGTCGGTTTCCATTGCTTTGATACCTCTGGGGCTCTGCAAATGCGACATGGCACACGAAAACCAAACCAGCAAAATCTGTACTCCAAAGAACACACAGCGCTCCTTCCCTTCTGAGGCCTCCCATGGGCCCAAACGGCAGTTTATTGCCACAAATGGGGTATTGATGCACTCAGGAGAAATTGGGCAACAAAATTGAGTATTTTGTTCCCTGTGAAAATAAGAAATTTTGGTAAAAAATTACATCTTATTGGAAAAAATGACATTTTTTTAATGTCACAGCCCAATTGAAATAGGTGCTGTGAAAAAACTGTGCGGTCAAAATGCTAACAACAACCATAAATGAATTCCTTGAGGGGTGTAGTTTCCAAAATGGGGTCACTTTTGGTGGGTTTCCATTGCTTTGATACCTCTGAGGCTCTGCAAATGCGACATGGCACCCGAAAACCAATCCAACAAAATCTGGACTCCAACAAACATATAGCGCTCCTTTCCTTCTGAGCCCTCCCATGGGCCCAAACGGCAGTTTATCACCACAAATGGGGTACTGCCACACTAAGGACAAATTGGCCAACAAAATGGGGTATTTTGTTCCCTGTGAAAATAAGAAATTTTGATCACAAATGACATTTTATTGGAAAAAATGACATTTTTTTCATTTCAGAGCCCAATTCAAATACGTGCTGTGAAAAAAATGTGCGGTCAAAATGGTAACAACAACCCTAAATGAATTCCTTGAGGGGTGTAGTTTACAAAATGGGGTCACTATTGGGGGATTCCTACTGTTTTGGCACCTCAACACCTCTTCAAACCTGGCATGCTGCCTAAAATATATTCTAATAAAAAAGAGGACTCAAAATGCACTAGGTGCTTCTTTGCTTCTAGGGCTTGTCTTTTAGTCCACGAGCGCAGTAGGGCCACATGTGGGACATTTCTAAAAACTGCAGAATCTGGAAAATACATATTTAGTAGTGTTTCTCTGGTAAAACCTTCTGTGTTACAGAAAAAAAAATGAATAAAATTGAAATTCAGCAAGAAAAATGAAATTTGCAAATTTCACCTCCACTTTGCTTTAATTCCTGTGAAATGCCTGAAGGGTTAAAAAACTTTATAACTGCTGTTTTGAATACTTTGAGGGGTCTAGTTTTTAAAATGGGGTGTTTTATCAGGGTTTCTAATACATAGGCCCCACAAAGCCACTTCAGAACTCAAGAGGTACCTTAAAAAAAAGGCTTTTGAAATTTTCTTAAAAATATGAGAAATTGCTGTTTATGTTCTAAGCCTTGTAACGTCCAAGAAAAATAAAAGAATGTTCAAAAAACGATGCCAATCTAAAGTAGACATATGGGAAATGTGAACTAGTAACTATTTTGGGTGGTATAACCGTCTGTTTTACAAGCAGATGCATTTAAATTCTGAAAAATGCAATTTTTTCAAAATTTTCTCTAAATTTTGCAATTTTTCACCAATAAACACTGAATATATCGACCAAATTTTACCACGAACATGAAGCCCAATGTGTCACGAGAAAACAATCTCAGAATCGCTTGGGTAGGTTTAAGCATTCCGACGTTATTACCACATAAAGTGAAATATGTCAGATTTGAAAAATGGGCTCTGAGCCTTAAGGCCAAAACTAGGCTGCGTCCTTAAGGGGTTAATGGCAACGTAAGAACGGAGCATTAGTTCTCCTTACATCCTCACAAGCGGTTCCCCCTCCCTTCCCCGTTACATCGTGTTGTTGCCCTAAGTTTATCGTGTATGTCAGGAAATCTCCTACCTTACATTATAAACAACGTAGACGATAATTCACAGGGCTCCATTATGTCCTTTTTAGCCTCCGTCGGGCTGGTAGACGTCGGTTTACCTTATGTTTGAAGGATTGAATAGCGTAGTAGACTTTGCTATTCCGTTGTCCCCGGGCAGCATCACAAATGCTCTACCCGCAGACTACGTCTCTGGGAAAGCTCCTGACATCACTGTCCATATATGTAAAGTGACATCAGGGTATTCTCCAGGGCCGGAATCCCTGGCCAGATCCTTGCCGATGATCCGACCGTGTACTCCGGCTTTGCAAAGCTTCGGACGTCACTTTACGTATATGCACATAAAGAACAGCGCCAGAGTCCCTGGGCAGAGCGCTAGTAGAAGGCTCCAGCCCTGTTCATGGGCAGTGGCTTCAGTAGTTTCCCGTGGGCCATTCCCCGGGCGATGTATCCCACTGTATGCCATACTGTCTGATCCGGTTTAGCTAAATAGATCAAAATTCCGAGCATTAACTGGTCACTGCCGGCTCCATGGTTTCCTTCACTGTAATTGACATCAGCACCAAAATCAGTTAATGCGTATAACGTACAAACGTGAGTACCACACTTTCCGTTGCCCACCCCCAGTAATGGAGGGGGGGGGGGGCCCAGACATCTTGGCTGTATGAGGCCCAGAAATTCCTGATTCCCTGCCTGTAAAAGATGTCACGCATAAGATCCCATGTAAAACAAAAAACTTATATTGTGCGGTATGTTTCTTTTTGAAGGATCTCTTAGGATAAATTAGCGTAGTATGCAACTTTATTTCATCCTCCAAAAAAAAGATGCATACCAGCCTGACAGAAGCCAAAGGGACACTCTTTTGTACTCCATCAGGCTAATGGAGCCCTATGGTCACGTTTAGCATGTACGTAGGGAGCTTGTCCAATGTTCATGCCAAATGTACGACCAAAACGTGATGTGAATAGGCCCTTAGATGCATTGGAGCAATAAATAAAAACGTTTTAAAGGAGGACGTAGCCGTGAAGTGTAATTCTAGGGCACTAAAACGTGGATCAATTAACTTTTAAGATAACTGCTAGGTTATTGGAGCTGCCTGTGTGGTTACAGGGATTTTATTGTATGTGTGCCATTGATATTTGTAAAACCGAATGTGCAATTCTTTGTGTATTATTTTTTTTGCTCAACTGCATAAATTGTGCATACACTTTATTCGGGAAATCCATTCCCTCATCCGTTGCTCATAAACTGATAGGAGATTCCTAGGGAATATTTACCTTCTCCCCTGTGCTGGAGTTCCTGTTTTCATGATATGACATAGAACAGTGGAAAGCAGTTTTTATATATTTCATTCTTGTTGTACAATGGAGCCACAATTTAGTTTAAAGGTCTAATAGTTGCAAGTCTCTGCAGTGTGGCGCCATTTTTTCTTTTTGCCTCAGAAGAGCCGTACTCTGCATGTGCACCGTTATTTTTATGTTTTCTATCTGGGCATGCTCAAGCCCCCCTTGCGTGATTTATTCTAAAAACAAGTGGAGAAATGTAATGGTCAGTAAAAGTCATGAGTATATAGCCATGTATTCTAAACGAATGGTTTTATTTTAAAGGCTATGTACACCTCTTGAAAGGATTTTTTTTTTGTAATCAATGTTTTATGTCATTTTAAACATCTTTTTATTTTTGTTTTTAAGATATAGCTTCTATGTATCCTGGATACATATAAAGAGGAATTTATACACCTAAAGAGTAATTGTTCTGTCAAAGCCGCGGCCGTCGGTTCAGCTGAGCTGAAAGCTGGTCCTGTGTGTCATAACTTAGATGTATCTTAAGTAAAACATTTTTTTTTTTTATAAAACTCAATTTAAAAATTGTTTTAAAAGGGGTTATCTGACGGCAGCCGACAAAAAAACAAAAACATCCACCAAACGCACAGAACCTTTTCTCCCCAATGTAATGCTATTGTTTTATCTTAAAAAAAATAAATGAATATGTCCGTACCATTGCATCCATATCGCTCCCCAAACGCTGTAAGATTTCCTGGTTATAGGCGGGTCTGCACGCTTTTCTCTGGATATTTTCCTATGTGCCCCATCATGCTTTGCTGGCCTTTCTGCACGCTAATCGTTCCGGCCCCTAGTCCGCCTGTACCTTCACACGCACAGGCTCCAACCCCGCTTCCTCTAATAATAGCAAGTCGTGCCTATGATGTTTCAATTGGTAGCATTAAGGAGCATGTGCAGATTGGACAGGGGGAGTCACTTAGCCAATAATAGCATGCACAAGCCCAATGCTAGATCTCTGAAAGGGGCTGGCTTAGTAAACTATTGGAATCGGCGCCAGCCCCTTTTGGTCACATGTTCAATGATGCGCAGACGCCAAGTGAAATAGGAAGCAGTCCGAGGAAACGTGTAGCGGTGTCTGCGCGTCAAGAACCAGTGAACTACAGAATGGAAGGAGGACGTGACCTGTATATCGACTGGCATTTTGATCAAAAATGAAAAAGCAAGTACATTGAGAAGCATGTTTTATGTAGTAAGGAACTGATTTAGACTATGTTTATGTTGTCCGGATAACCTCACATAAAATATTCATCTATTAAAAAAAATAAAAAAAAATTCTCCTCAAAGTTGTACATAGCCTTTAAGCGCATATAAAAAGTTTTTAATGGATTCTAAAGTGGCTTTCCCATCTCATAAATTGATGGCATATCACTAAAATATTCCATCACTTTCTAATCGGTGGGGGTCCAACTACCAGCACCCCCCACTGATCCTGAGAATGAAGGGGCTGGTTTAGTGCTGTGTCCTAGTCACTGGTTTTTCTTGCTCAACGGTGGTCCTAGCCACCTACTGTACATGAAACTGCAGCATGACCCGATTCAATTGAATAGGTCTTTACCGCAGTACCGTGTAAAGCCAATTGCCGGAAATGCCACTGTGCAGGGAAAATTTTGAAGGAGACGAAACGCTAAAGCAGCACCTGTGTGTTCTCCTCTTACTGACTTGCAAAAGCATTCCTATGTTATTAGCCCAGCAGTGTGGGAAAAATATTATTCAGTTTTGTGTTTTGTTTTTTTTGTTTTTTTTTAAAGGGTTCTCGAAAAACCACAGTGGCGGGATTTGCTTCCTTTCAAGCTGGGACTCTGGTTTTATCTTACGGTCAGGTCGCTGCCTCAGCTTTTCCAGGTAAGCACTCTATAGAGAGCAGCATAATTGGACATTGTGTGGTCGCTCACTAATGTGAAGATTAAACAAGCTCTTCTCTTGCGGGTGTTCCTTCATGTTACCATGTTGCTTTCTTGCCTGTGGAAATTTGATGTCTAGTGTTTCCAAGATCTATTTTTTCCATCTCAAGAAGCACCAGTTTTATTGTGGATTATATGCATTACGTTTAATAGACGTTGGCGGCCGTCACTCTTGTAGTTATATCCTTCATATGAAGACACTGATGATATGATATCGTAGTAATTCTTACAATGGGTAATAACAGGCTGTCCAGATGTAGACAACAACCGTCCTATTCTTGATAGAATCTGTCAGCGCAGACGGACACCAGCAATGATGATGCTTCTATATAAATGGAATCTTCTGTGCTTTTTGCTATGGAGCCGATATGGGAAACTTGTAAATGCCTTCATTTGGTTGAAATATGACCAATTATTTCCATCAGGAATTTGTATTCAGTATATGCTTGTATTCAATTAATATGTATTAAGAAAGCCTTGTGTATACTGTGGAGAATGTTCTTGCATTATTTTTGTATTTTTGTTTTTACACCTTGGGAGATGTTTTCTGCTGTGTTTGCTTTCTGAAGGGAAGTGGCTACTGCTTTGAGCACATTTCAGACTCAAAAAGTGGTCGCCTGACAAAATATGTTGAATATCTTTGCTGACTGAACTGCTTTATGGCATATATAGCTTTTTAAACACAATTGAAGGCCTCCTGCACACAGCCGTGTTCGTAATCACGGCCCACCGCCACGTGCCACGGCCTGTAAAATGCAAATAGTAGGACCTGCACCATAATTCACAGCACAGTCCTACGGCACGGATACCCTTCCGTAGCGATACGGAAAGGTGTCCGCGGCCAATAGAACTGACCGGGTCCGTAATTGCGGACCGCAATTATGAAGATTTTTTACGGTTGTGTGCATGGGGCCTTACAGTTTATATAAACATACAATCCAAATAAAAATGTGTTACTTTGCAAATACATTGCATTATTTATATTGTCCCAAATCTGACTTACAGCCTGCATTTCGTCCAGAGCTGCATTCTTAATTCTGCTGGTTACTAGTGGATACAAGCTTTGGAAAGCTGCTACAATGCAGTGAGGACGATTATTTTTTTTTTTCTACATATGATATACTATACAGCACTTGGTGTCAAGACCAAACTTCCTAGAATGTAAATCACCAGATCAAGCTCAGTGCAGACATATAACCACCAAGGCATGCTAAATCCTGCAGAATTGTGAATGCAGCTCTGGACTAGAAAACAGACTGTAACTAAGGATCCGTATAAGAAATGCAATGTATGTACAAAGTTCTAAACGATAAAATGATGTAGGGGAATTATTATTTTTTTTACTTGATATTTTATGGCATGGCCATAGACTTGAATAGTGAAAGACCATCTCCTCCTATAAGTGGCCGATAGTCATTTGTCTATTGGTTTAGTGAAAATCTGTTTCCTTGCGTTTTGAGCCTAAAATCTTCATACTGTAGGTGTAAAATTCAACATAAATGCAAATTGTTAGAAAAATGTTCTTAAAAATTATACATACTTATTTGTAAATGTATCATTTACCTTTTAGAGAGCTATATATTTAAGTAGTTTATATAAAGAGGTTATATATTTTCGACCTTTTGAATTCTCTATAAGGTGCCATGATGTAGCGATGCCAATGGACATGCCCATGGAACAGTTCTTTCAGTTTTTCCAGGGCTAAAACAGCCTCTGCTCAGTATAGGCCATTATTGTGTGACCAGCCGGGGTCACACCTGCGGGACCTCCACTGGTAATTAAAATCAAAGGGCTCTGACGCTCTAGTCAGTGCTATATACAATGCTTAGCGATGTATGATAGAGGATGGTACTTTTATCCATTCCCAAAATTTGACGTACATGTACATCATAGTCGGGAGGAAGGGTGGGCCGTGAGTATAGAGCGGGCTCAGGAGCTGATCCCACTCCGTATGCACCGGGTATCAGAGCGAAGTGTCCGCTGTAATATACAGCGAACGGCTTGGATCGGATATTACTTCAGACCGATCTGTTTAGCCATTTAGATCAGGGGGTTGTCATGGCAATCGGGGGCTGCCATGTTAGTGCACCTAGAAGCAGGGTTTAACAGGCGAATGTTAAAAGCACAATGCCCTGCAAAACAATAGTAATGCAGTGTATTGTCCAAGCGATCAAACTATTGCATGTTCAAGTCCCTTGGTGGGACTAATAAAAAAAAAATGTAACAAGATGTTTAATAATGTTTTTAAGAATATATAAAATAAAAGTTAATTCAATAAGTCAATAAAAAAATAAATTTACGGTATCGCCGTGTCCGTAACTATCTGAACTATTAAAATATAACCTTATTTATTCCGCACAGTAAGTGATGTAAGAACAAAAAGCCAGAATTGCGGTTTTTGTTCGCCTTGCTTTCCAAAAAATGGAATAAAAAGGATAAAAATGCACCCCAAAATGGTGCTAATAAAAACTAGCAAAAAAACAAGCTCTCAAGATCCATTGACTGAAAAATAGTGATGTCTCTCAACATAAAAAAACGTAAAACTAAATTTGTATGTTTTACTACTTTAACAAAATAAAAACAATATAAATTTGGTATTGTCGTAATCGTGCTGACCAGCAGAATAAAGTTAACACGTCATCCTTTTACGTCACGGTGAACGTCGTTAAATTAAAACCCCCAAAAATATTGTAGTAATTGGTGTTTTTTTTGTTTTTGTTTTTTTATTTATTTTCTTTCATATTCCACTCCCGACGTGTGTTTTTTTTTTTTTTTTAACCACTTTTTTATTACATGAACTGAAAGTCATGATATACGTATATCACTGTATCCTATTTAGTTACTTGTTTACTAGAGCTTAGAAAAATAATAATAAATGTTGGGTAACCGTAATAAATGTGCTACACAGATGACATAAACTGACATTTTCAATGGCTTTTAGTTATGTGATCAACACTCGTGTCCTTGTGACCCGCACTTTATTGCCGACATACCGTGCATGCTGTAACTCAGGATCAGCTCATGCTGAGCCCCTATATCTTAGGAAATCTGGGAGACGCCAGCTGTTTTCCTGGTTGAATGCTGGAATGTATTATAGCCTCCGCTGCTGGAGATACAGGGTGCACCAATGACATAAGGCTGCTGGTAAAGGCCACTATCTCAGCCAAAAGGTAATGACATAACCGAGTCATTGAACGATCCTGGGGTTATATGTAAACCGGGGCCTCACCACATACTATGGAGCTGCCAATGGCCTGATGATTTGCCGTAATTTACAAGCATTTAACATCTGATGTATATCGCGGTATGCATCATGACGAAGCGGATATGGTTAGAATCCATGGAATTAGTTAACTATATTTCCTTGTACAGATATAGCCTAATTAAATTGATTCTCTGGGTTTGACACTTTTTTTGCACTGTATGCTAAGGGGGGAACTAATGAACTTTTCTGTGACCGTATTCTGGCATGGAAAAGTCGCAAAAATTGCGACTATTGTGGCGTTTTCGATACTTCTCAATAAAAAAAAGAAAAGAACTAAAAGAAACCCAAACTGATGTACTATAATTTATGCCAGAAACGGTCATAAATATTATAGCGGAAATCTACCCAACTCCTTGCGGGTGTGCGCCTCTTACTAAATCTGTCGCATCTTACTCCAGCTTGTTTCCTACTAAGACTGACATATGAAACGCCAGTCTTAAGAAATTCCCCCCTTAAATATTAACATAAGGAATTTCCCAGAATTCAAAAAAAGAATCTGCTAACAAACCAAAAAAAAAAAACCGCGCTACCTCTGTCCATGGGCTTTGTTTGGTATTGCAGTTCAACTTCATTCACTTGGTTAAACTTGATGGACATATCTTTTATTAACCGTACTAGCGATGTAACTGGAGGGCAACAATGCCAGACACAGCCCATGCACCGGAGTGGCACTGTTTCGGGGTAAGGTGGGGGAGGTGCAGACCTCTTTTTAGCGTATCCTAGACAAACCTTTTTATCTTTGCAATTTAGTTTTATATAAAGGTGCTTTCCTATCTGAAACATTTCAGTTATATCAACAGGATATGCCATAAATATGTGATAGGTGGAGATCTCACCTCTGGGACCACACCTGTTCTGACCCCCATTCTGTATAAAGGAGCTGCATCCAGGTGGAGACAGAATGGAGAGGTGGCTGCTTGGAGCTCCCTATAGAAGTGTATGGGAGTTACAGAAACGGCCACGAATTTTATGGCATCTGCTGTGGAAATACCATTAAAGGGGTTATCCCACCACGACAACTTATTACCTATCCACGCTATCTCCGGCAGTCTCTTTAGAGTATGAATAGAGTGGCGCAGAGCACATGTGTGATCGGAGCGGGGTTCAATCAGGGGAATCTGGACCACCGTTCTCTTGATTGGTGGGGGTCTCAGCGGTCCGCCCCGCAGCGATGAAACACTTATCACCTATCCTGTGAATAGGTGATTAGTTGTTTATGTGGGATAACCCCTTTTTAAAGGCGTTTTTCACCTTAGAAGTGTGATGAAAGTTTAATTACACTTTAATTTCTAACATGTCATAAGTTTTGATCGGTGGGGGTCCGAGCATAGAGACCCCCACCGATCACTAAAACGAAGCATCAGAAGCATTCACTTAGTTACTGAACGTCTTTTTTTTTTTTTTTTTTTTTTTTTTTTTTTTTGGAAAGCCGATGAAACGGTGTACGGGCCCATAGACTTTCTATTGAGTCCGTACACGGTTTCTTATCGGCTTTCCTTGGAAAGTCAACGTAACGAAGTGGCTCAGCCAAAATTGTCAAATCTTGGTGATCAGAAAAGCAATAGATTCTTTTACGGTGTGAATGGAGGAAGATAGTTTTTAGCCATTGTTTTTTTTTTAGGAAAAGCTGTCTGATATACATATCTTTTCATTCAAATGATTACCAGGATGCAAAGCAGTTTTATGCGGAGTACAATGAGAAGAAAATGAAAGAAAAAGAGGAAGCCGAACTCCAAGCGGAACTGGAATCCCTGATAAGTATGTGAATTCATGTCCTCTATGTATCAGCATTGAGATGATCTGCACCCTACCTGACATTACACATGCTATGTGACCCCAGGGAGGTGAAGAGTTAAAAATCTGAGATTTTATCATCACAGCAGTGTTTGCCCTTTGTGGTCATATCTGATGCAGATGCTCCACTTAAGCTTGTGTAACATTAAAGGCTAGTTTTGAAATAACCGCATTTTATGACATGTTAATGTGACATGTCATAAATTTCTGATCGGTGGGGGTCCAACCCTTGGAACCCAACTGATCCTCAGACATTGACACTTCATAAAAATCTTTTATAGTAAGTTTTCAGAAGTAATACTATTAAGATGAAAATCTTTAATAAAGTATGAATTTTTGTGTTCTACTAAAGGGAGCTTTTTTTTTTTTTTGCTGTAGCTGTTCACTTGACACTATGGGCTCCTCCCACTAACTTCAAGGAATTCTTAAACGGGTTGTCCAGGATTTAAAAAATAAAATATATGGAACCATTTTTTCTTCACTATTTACTTGAATAGGACTGAGCGGCAATACCAGACAAAGCTTGTGGACAGACGTGGCCCTGTTTCTGGAAAAACAAAAACCCTTTTTCTAATCCTTGATGGTCCCTTTGAAGCGGACCATAGATCCAAGAGAACTGAAGGCTTAAACAATGGTTCAGTTAGCAGTTCTGATTCCCTCGTTCACACTTAGATTTGTCTCTATCAATTGGGCATGTTGTTTTAATGGAGCTGGAGTAGAGGTGTCTGGCAGCCACTTCTCCCCAGGCAGAATAAAAAAAAAATCCAACAACAAAAATACATCCTGTTGGATCCCAGTTTCCCCTTCCATCTGCTGAGGATCTGCTAGGCCTCATAGATATTAGATTTTTTTGGAGATGCTATAAAAAAAATTATCGGGCTGTGCGCCAAGCAATGTCCTTTACCAAAAACACCTGACTTTACTCTTTGAAGTCCGAACTTTACTCAAAACCTGAAAATTCTGAAATTGCTTAGTGTCTCATAGTCTCCATCCTTCCTCCTATGGCACGCTTCATGTTTGTAAAGGGCTTTACACTGGGGAGCTGTTGTGGCTTTGCACCCTTTAATTCAATATTCTGTGCTATCGATGACTCCACTATGTTGCTGCAAAAAACTTGAAGGACACACATGATGTCGCAACGATTCAAGTTTCCCAGGTTACATCTTAAATGCTATGAACTCCTTTGCTCCTCTGCTTTGCATCCTGCGCTAAGACCCTAAATCCGTCAGGTCAGCAGGACTGACTAGTTCAGTGTTAGCGGGTCCTGCGTGTCTCTGACACACAGGATCGAGCTGCTAATGATCACATCTTAAATACGCAGGACCAGTTAGTCCCGCAGGTCTTCGCAAACGATACAGCTGCTCCTTATACAGGAGACAAAGCAGCTGTATCTCCAAAAGTTAAAATAATTTTTAATAAAATGTGTATAGGAAGTTGGTGCAATTTCCTCTATACATTTTATTTAAAAAAAATTCTTACTGCTGCACAATTTTAGAAAAAAACAAAAACAACTATGTCAAAGATGTACATAGCCTTTAAGACCGTAGAACAATAGTATTTAAAAACACTCTGACCAACATTTTTAGCAGGGCACGTGATTGCGATTTCCATTATTACCTGTGTCTGTCACTAATGAATGTTTATAAGCTGCGACACTCGAGAGAGATGGAAATTATCAGGCCGCGTACAGTATTGTGTAGGTCCTCCACCATTAATTTGCACTGATACTGAGCTACAGTAAGTGTTTTATAGTCTAAAGCTCAATGCACCATTCTGTGCATTGCTATTGGAAACGGTCGGTAAGTCCGTCAACGCGCATCCCCTAATAGGTCATAGTTCACAGAATGCCAGCAGGGAATACCGAGAAACTCCATGTCTCTCCAGTTATAAATGAAAAATATCATGCTTTCATTACTTACTATAATCGTTCTCCTTTCTGAGGCCCTCCACACAGACACCTGTTCTGCACGCTCCTGCTACTGAGTGAGAAGCTCCAGACCTGTGCTGGATACGGATGCTTAGAAGAGTACCGGTCCGCTGGAGCTTCTCAGTCAGTAGCCAGAGTGTGCAGAACAGGTGTCTGTGTGGAGGGCCTCAGAAAGGAGGAAGAATTTCCTAATTAACTATTTTGCAATCTGAAAGCTTATCGGAAGTATTGCAACATATGATTTTTCATGTATAACTAGAGGTAAACTTTAAGTTCTGTTGCCTGCAGAATTGTGATGAAGCTCTGGGCTATAAAAGCAGATTTGTAGTGATGGCTATGTAATGCAGTTCATGGTAAAGTGCATGGGAAAAGTCAGATTCCTCTGATTTCTCACCGGTGCTTTAGATCAATGTCCCCCCCAATGTGTTCACGAAGATAAAAAAAAAAATTTATGCAGATGAAATCGGTATATAAACTGTACAATGGTCTTCAGAGGTGAATATGCGCTGTTAATAGAAGTAGTTTGAAATACTTCTTTCATTCGCTTTATGTTTGCAGAAGAGAAGAAGCCGAAAGTGAAAAAGCCAAAATCCGAATTTCCTGTCTATTCAGCTACTGATTCTAATTTTGGTGCTTATATCCCATCGTATGATCAAGGCGTCAGCATTGAGGACATTGAAGAGCAAATGGATGACTGGTTGGACAATCGGAATAAAACACTGAAAAAGAAGGTACAAGAGACTCTTGAAAATAAAAAATAAGCAGCTGCCACTTAAGTAGTAGTGTCGAATCCATATAGTCCTATAGTTGTTTGTGCACTGTAAGGGTACGTCCACACGCAGCGTAAATACTGTGGCATTTCTATCCGGATTTTCTGTGTGGAAATTCCGCCGCATTTTGCAGATTAAGAATCCGCACCGCCGGGCAATTTCCGCACTTGTTTTCCCGACAGAGTTTGGATGAGAATTGTTCATATCTCAACCACTTTGCTGCTACTGTAGTTCTCTGCGGAGTTCCTGCACATAAAATCTGGACCTGAAATTCAGTAGAGTTTATGCTCTGTGTGGATGCACCCTAAAAAGAGCTTTCGCTCTCCTGAAGTAGTCACTAGATGACACACAACATATACAAGGTGACTACCCTGTTAAAAAATATTAGAGCACCTGTCGGCTCCCTTGACATGCCAGTTTTAGTAAATACTTGTATGTCCCATGAATTAACAATTCTGGAGCATCTTTTCTTAGATCTCTGCATTGTGCCGTACCTCTGTTATTGCTCCTGGAAATGTATGAATAAATTGACAACTGGGCGTTAAAGTGCAACTAAACTTTTAGGAAGCTTTCCTCAGAAAGCCGAGGAAGTGGTGTACAGGCTCAATAGAAAGTCTGTGGGTCTGTAAACTTCTCTCTCGGCTTTCAGAAGAAATGCGGATCAGAAGCGAAGTGGCACATCGATCAGCCGAGCGAAACTGCCGCTTTGTTTTAGTGATCATTGTTTGGACCCTCACCGATCAAAACTTCTGACATGTCCCTATAATATGTCAAAAGATTTTGAAACGTTTAGTTACCCTTTAACATTCCTTTTGTCAGTAGGGGGTTTCCCTACACGCTTGACAAGCGCAATGGTAATACCAAGTTATCAATTTATTTATACAATTCCAGGAGACAAAACCAGCAGAACACAATGCAGAGTTCTAAGAAAAAATTATCCAGCATCGTTTTGTCATGAGGACTATATGCTAAAACAGACATGTCAGGAGAGCGGTCAGAGGCTCTGTCACCACACTATAAGTGGCCTATCTCCTACATAAGGACATCGGCGCTATAATGTAGGTGACAGCAGTGCTTTTTATTTAGAAAAAATATATATTTTTACCACGTTATTATCGATTTTTAGCTTTATGCTTATGCCCAACTTAATGCCCAACTGGGCGTGTTTTTACTTTAGACCAAGTGGGCGTTGTAAAGAGGAGTGTGTCCATAATATTCATCCATTTTCCACAATTGTGTTAAAAATATATACTGCCCACGGCAAACCGCTGTGATTCTACCAGAATCTACATGTATAGAAATGCAACGTAATCATACATACACACAACCACCTTCACGCAACTTTGCATCAAACGCTGATTATTGGTAAAAAACTGCATGAACATTCAACTTTGTGACTAAAACGTTAACACCCATGGTTTGGGATGAGATGTCCAATCAGCCCATACAGTATGTGTGTGTGTATGGTCAGGTGCAACATTCTTTTAGCCATATAGTGTGTGTGTGTATGTATGTGTATACCTCTATATGTATCTCGCTGTCTCATTCTCTTTTTACTATCCAATTTTCTCTCTCATATTCTCCCTTGCTATTTTTCTTTTTTTGCCTCTGTCGCCACCTCATATATTCTCTTTTTTTTTTTTTTTTCTCTGTCGCTGCTTCATATTCACTCTTGCCGCTCTCTCTCGCTCTCTCTCGCTCTCTCTCGCTCTCTCTCGCTCTCTCTCGCTCTCTCTCGCTCTCTCTCGCTCTCTCTCGCTCTCTCTCGATACAAATGAATACTATAGGCTGCAGGCCACGTTAGGCCTGCTGCCTATAAGGCGCTGGGAAGACTCCCTTCTCAGGATGGCGTGATGACGTCGCATCACGCTGGTCTATGCATCCGTCCTGCTTGACAGGCAGTGTAGCGCTCCGTCCATCGCGGGGCAAGGTAAGTACAATCTTTTTTTTTTTTAGTGTTCTGTGTGGCAATATACAGGGGGGGGGGCTTGCTGTGTAGCACTATATACAAGGGAGAGGGGGGCTGTGTAGCACTATATACAAGGGGAGGGGGGATTGATGTGTGGCAGTATATACAAGGGGAGGGGGGATTGCTGTGTGGCAGTATATACAAGGGCACTGTGGCATTATCTACAGGGGGGCTGCGTGGCGCTATCTATAGGGACAGTGATGTAATGAGGGATTCTTTCATTGATGCCTATATTTGGTGTTTATAACGGTCTATTTTACTGCTGGACTTGTAATATTATAGTATTTAAAGTAATTTAAAACTAATTTAAAATAAGTTTTTTTTTCTCTTATTTAGACGCTATAGTAGCGTTTACTGGGGGTATTACTTTTGGTCATCAGGTTGCCCACCACTGATGGAGACTTTCCCTGCTCCCCAACTGCCCTGCTCAGGAGCTGCCAAGAATTAGGGGGAACATTGGCCCTGACTTATTTAAACACCACAAACTCTCTTTAAATTTACTAACCTGCCACTTTTAATCCAAAATGCTGTCGGGTCTGTAGTCCAGGGGAGATGAGGGACACTCCTGCACTGATGGCTGTATTCAGGCTTATGCAAAGACATTCCCGTTATTCCCTTAGGAAAGAGCTTGGTTCCTTAATTGCGAGGATCACTTTAACCGTGAGCTCATCTCATTTTGTGGTAGGACAGGTTACCGTGCCAATTGCTTTTTTTTTTTTGGGCTATGTTTTTCATGACTTGTGCTACTTAATCTCTGCTTCCACAAGGAAATCTGAGATTTGGTGCATTTGTAGCTATCATGGAATTCGTTTTAAAGTGATCTCCAACTTTTCTCAGTGTCATTTTAGGTACAAAATTCTGCGCTTATCCATTTCTTAATATATCGATCTATTTGATTCTATTTGATTTGACTGAAGCTTGCCATATATCTTAGGCTAGGATCACACGTCTTTTTTTCTTGTCCTCCAATTAACATATACGCCGGCAAAATCTCTCGACCTACACTTGAACGAAGACTGTGATGGATGCCTTACAGTGACATCTGTCACCCATAGACTAATATGGGATCCATTTAATGTTTACATTTGAGTTTTTTCATGACGTACCACCGGATAGATCATCCACCGGATAGGTCATTAGTACAAGAGCTGTGTGGGTCAGTCACCCGGGCACTGCACTGTTGAGCCGCTCGGGCTGCGTCTGAGCACCGGACATACATGCCGGAAGCAGTTGGCTCCGGCCACTGAATAGCGGCTGAGCTGTAGTACTGCATCTCGGCTTCTATTCAAGTGAATAGACGCAGAGCTGCAGTTCGGCAGCACGTCCGCTATGCAATTTATGGAGCCAACTGCTTTCAACTCCGTACATAGCATAATGGGCCATAACATCCGGTGCCCTGAGATAGCTGGAGTGGCTTAACGGTGCGGGATCAGGGTGTCGGACGCGCACTGATGATTTACTGATATGTCATCAGTAGTGGACAACCCCTTTAAGTCAATCCCTAATGGTGGCATCCATCACCCATTGACTATTCGGAATTAATTTAATGTATTCGTCACCCATAGACTATGATGGCATCTTTTTAACAGGTACGTCCTGAAAAGCCCATGATGCATCTGTTTATGAATGCCCGTGACCGATGCCTTGCGTTGGCATCCATCACCAATATGGTATCTGTTTAATGGATACAATTTTTATTTTTTTTACAGGATGGAGTAGTGTAGTCTACTACACCATTCTATATTTCATTTCTTGCAGTTTACTGATGTATACCAGCCAGATGGAGGCCAAGAGGATCCACTTCTGGCCTCTTTCTGGCTAGCTTTGCCTAAACGGAGGACAAAAATGATGGTGAATGCAGCTGTTTATTGCTATAGGACGGTAAACTCAGAGGCTGACAGACATTTCTGATGCTGCTCATCTCCCAAGGGAAACAGAGCTGACTTCTGTATTAGGTAGCAGCGTTGTCCTTACTCTCTGGCATTTTGGTTTGCAAAGTTCAGGTGATATGCCATGAACACCTGCTGGTAAGGATGCCAATCACAACAGAAGGGTGAGTAATGTTTCCTTCCTACATTCTCAGGCTGAATATTTTCACCGCTGCCTAGCAAACAGGATGTACAAATATTAATTTAGGAATCGCTTAATTTTTTTATTTTTTTTTTCATCTTGGACATTTATGGCATATCAAGAGGATATGCTATAATTGTATGATAAATGCGGAGGCAGCGCGACAAGCTACGCTGCTTCGGTAGCTCCCATTCACTACTACCGGAGTTCCGGAAACAGCGTAACTCTTCTGTTTCCGTAACTCACAACCACCTCATCAAAGGTGGGGAGCAGCGTCAGCCAGAAAAGGTAGGATGGGGGCCCAGTTCTACAGATAGGTGCGGATCCCAGGGGTGGCACCGGCATCTATCGGATATTTATGGCATATCCTGCGGATATGCCAGAACTGTGTCAGATGGGAAAAACACTTTAAAATGTAAATATTTTTCATATTTTCCTTTTCAAGCATTTTTTTGTTTGTTTTTTAATCCAAAGACTTTGCCTATTTATTATTCTAGCTCTGTTGTGTGTTCATTTCTTGTGAAATTCCATATTATATTACAGTTCTGTACTGGAAACAGACTTTCTGGGTTATCGGATTCTAGGTTAAAGGAATTTCACTATTTATGTTCTTTCCCTTGCAACATGCAATAGGTTGTGTTGCTCCAGTAGCTTCTCATTTTGTTAATGTAAATACTTTTAGCTTTTTGTTTTAAAAAAACAACAACAAAACAATGCAATTTTACCATTTATTTTAAACCTTTCACCTGTGTTTAGTGCTTTGCAATGATTTCCAATGTCTAAATTAATTATTTTCATTTGTAAGTAAGAACTTTAAATAAGGGTCCTATCACTCATCTTCCTTTAATTTCAGCATTGTAGTGCCCCCCCCCCCCACGATTCTTCTTTTTCACTATTTTCAGAAGATTATCCTTTTTGTCAAGCTCCGATTACCAATTGTTCCCTTGATCTTCCAGCATAGTCTTTACCGTGTACAAGCACTCTTCTGTATTCCATCAATCATTATCTGCTTATGCCAAATTCCTGCATGTCCTCTGAGGGTTGGTTTACTTTTTTTTTTTTTCATTGCATAATTGAATTTTATTTTCTGTATTGTTGCTTATAAAACCGTTGTAAATCCGCAATTGACATTCAAAGGATAGATGTTTTTATATATAGGACCTGCTGACTCCTGTTCCGACACGCTGACATGGAGATCAGTCAATAGGTCTCATTCTAAGAAGACAAAAAATTTACAGACATAAAGTTCCAGTTTTACAAATCCTTTTAAGGTTGAGTTCACATGTAGTGTAAATGCTGCAGATTTACCGATTTTTGTTTGCGGAAAATCCGCAGCGTAATACAGGACCGTAGAGTGAATGAGATTTGAAGAAATCTCATCCACATGCTACGTACATAAGCGGAAAAAACGCTCAATTTGACTTGGGGTGCATTTTATTTTATTTTTTAATCCGTAGCATTTAATTTGTATTTGCGAAATTGCTGCTTTTTTGATTTGTTATACCCATCAAATTCAATAGGGAGGTAAGACCCGTAACAAATGGCAGATGTTGCAATTTTTGTGGCGGAAAAGCCGCAAAAATCAAAACTCAGGGGGAAAAAAAAAAATCTTACCCAGAATTCTCATCGTCCAGGTTGGCCGCCTGGGAGGAAGTTTCATCCCATATGACCGCTGCAGCCAATCACAGCCTGCAGCGGTCACATGGGATGAAACATCATCGCAGGGCGTCGAAAGGATGCATCTCAATGGTAAGTATATCCATATTTTTTTTTCATTGCAGGATTTCCGCAGCGGACATTTCAGGCGAAAAACTGCACCACAATTTAGTACGGTTTGTCTGCCGGAATTCCCTGAGGGCAACAGGGTGGATATGCTGTGTACCTTTTACGCAGCGTATCCGGCCTGTGTGAACGTAGCCTAAAACATTTCTCTTCGTGCATAACGTAATTCTCTGAAATAAAATATAGTGCCAGTTATTTCCCTTAGTTTAATGTTGCAGAATTTCTCTGCACTCGTTTGTGGTCGTCCAGTGGTGCGCATTGTATGATCTTGAATATAATACAATGTGGTGTTTTTTGTTTTTTTTTGCAATGCATCTAAATTTAAATAGTCTTAATTATTTAATCTTTTATTGGTTTACAATATATCTATTCAAAAACCTTCTCTGCCTACAGCCATTATGAGAGGGACCTTACTGCTTACTCTGTATATTTTGTATTTAATAAAACCATGTGCGGTAAGCTTCCCCTAGTGGTGGCTGCAGAAATCCAGAATTGTATCATTTTAAAGGGGTATTCTAACCGTTAGCGTTTTTTCACTTCTCCACTGGATAGTTGAAAAATGCATGAACGGTGGAAGGGGGTGTCTGACCGCTGGGACCCCCACCGATCGCCAGAACGAGGGACCCTGGTCCTCCAAGCCGCAGAACTTCAGTTAGGAGGAGTTTAAATGGAGCATAGGCTGGGAATGTATGGTGCTGCTTCATTCAAAGTCTCTAAGACTGACTGAAGCAGCTGAGCGCACAGTTAGCCGACCCCCACCTCCGGCGATTGGTGGGGTCTACTTCTCCTGTTGGAATATATATTGCAATTGCATTAATTTCTACTGAGCAACACCATTCAGCCATCCCAGAGATCAGGTTTTAAATTTGATAAGTGCCCATGTGTCTTAACCAATATTAGAAACATAAGAAATGCATTTATGTAATCTGTGTTTTCATCTATCCTTGCATTACAGTAGTTCAGGAGAGTAATGCTGACAGATTCTCTTTAATCCCTTGGCGTCTTCCGCCGTACATTTACAGCACTATATAGCTGGCGCCAAACGTTGTAAATGTATGGTGCAGGGGTTGGTATCCCTGTATGGTGCACAGAACATGTAACGTGCAAGCAAGTGTACCTGCACCATCCGCAGCAGGTGTCAGCTGTATATTACAGCTGAAACGCTGCTGAAACAGACTGGATCTTGCACGTTTAACCCCTCGGATGTTGTGGTCACTAGCGGCCTTGGCATCGAAGTGGTTAGACAGAGGGAGGAGTTTTCCTTTGTCACCCCATCAGTGCCTCCAGATGCGATCGCAAGGTGCTGATGGATTTTCATGGCAGCCAGGGGCCTAAAGGCAGGACCTAATAGGATGTCTATCCGTTTTACACTGACAGGCATAATACTCTGCAATACAGAAGTGTTGCAGTGTATTATTAAAGCAATCACGTTATATATATATATATATATATATATATATATATATATATATATATATATATATATAATATGTGCAATTTACTATTTTGTGGAAACCCTAGTCAGATTTCAAAGGACACTATTGGCAAAACTGCCCTTGGCTACTGGGGAGGGGAGGGGAGGGGGGGTGACTTTTTTTCTCTCTTCCAATTTGAGGGGAGATAGTTGGTAGGATATTACCTCACTTTTGAGAAGGATTCCCCAAAAGATCACTACAAGCACTCCTGTCAGCTGCGTGCTGATTATTAGTAATGTACCCCCAACTATTTAAATGAAGAAAATAAAGACGTAATTCAGCTTTTCTACTTTTTTATGGTCCTGGAACTCATTGGAGACTTTAGAATAACACTTTTACCACCCACAACTCCCCACAGTGCTTTACAAAGTGCCAGTAAGGCCTAGTTCACATCGCATTTTGGCCTTCTGTCGGAGGTATGCATTGGGAATCCCGACATACACCTCCAATGAAGGGGCGCAAAATATCCTGCTATGAGTTACTTCGCCACCCCCCCCCCCCCCCCGTGAGGAGCGCTGCCTGAAGCACTTTGCCCATCGAACCCTGGTGTCAAGAGCATTACAACTCCAGAGTCCCGGGCCAGAGTGTCAGAAGTGCTCTGGCCGGGGACTCCGGCCCTGGGGTAGCTCCTTATATCCCTGTATATGGACTGTGATGTCGGGAGCTATCTAACGTATACGTTTAGCATATACCTGTTACGGATGACATATAGTGGCATCCGTCACCCATAGGCTCCCATGTTAAAAGCAAGTATACCATGCGATATACAGTATTTATTTATTTTTTTGCAGGACCCCGAAGGATAGAATAATGCCAATGCATTCTTTCGAAAAAAGGCATGCTGCCGTATACCAGCCTGACGAGGACCAAAAGAACACACTCTCTTTTGCTCTCCGTCAGGCTGATGGAGCCCTATGGACACGTTTAGCATGTACATCTGGCGATTTACAGACGTACGCACTAAACGTAGAGCCAAAATGCCATGTGAACAAGGCCTAAATATTCCCTGCGCCTGGTTCTTGGTTTTTTTCTGAGAGTTTGAAGAGTGTCATAGTTTTCATAGTATAACAAAGCCTCTGTCATGAAATTGAAATTCTATACTATGAAAACTCCCGGGACTGACTTTCCTTTCTTCAGTGTACTTATATCTGCCTAATATATTAAAGCTTCTTATAACCTTTCCTAGTGTTCAACCTGTCCTGGTGACTGATGAGTAAATGGTTAATGATTGTGAACTGTGAGACCGTCCAGATCAAATACTCTTTGAACAGAACCTTCAAAGTGTGTCACAGGAATTAGATGTTGAAATCTGAAGGATTTAGTGGACTTGGAACTTCTTTAAGAAAATTACTTGATAAAGCACCGACGCTCCTTGTGCACAGATGTCCAGGTGTCCTGCTGTTGTACTGGTTATGACATTTTTTCAGGCCGTGCTCCCAATATAAAGTATAGTAGCACAGCCCGTAAAATAAAAAATAGGACATGTTCTATATTTTTCAACGGCACGGGTACCTTCCCGTAAGGAAACGGGAAGGTACCCATGGCCAATAGAAGTCTATGGGCCCATAATTACGGGTGTTTTTACAGTGGTGTGCATGGGGCCTGAGTCTGTGTAAGGAAGGTTGAGAAGCTTTCCTGGTCCACGTCTGCATCAATAGAAGCAAAATAACCGACTGCCAGACTGCTTTGGTGTTGTGGAACCAACCTGTCTGATCCCTGTTTCCCAGACAGACTTTGGGGGACTTTCTGGCATCCACCATATACATTGCTTGAGCAGCCAGGTGAGATCATGACCGCTTTATATCCACCGTTTAGGCATAACAATAAAACCAGGGATAGGTGACCTTGATTGTCGTATTACAATGGCATCGGTCAAGGGGTGGAATATATTCAGCAGCACGTGAACACGTCTGTTATTTAAGTTGATGTGTTTGAAGCAGGTAAAATTGGCAAGTGTAAGGATCTGAACTAATTTTACAAGGACTAATTTGAGATGGCTAGACAACTGGGTTAGAGCATCTCCATAACAGCAGGTCTTGTGGGGGTGTTCCCGGTGTGCAGTGGTTAGTACTTGTCAAAGTGATCCGTGGTGTGATGACAGGATCATGGATGCAGATCGGGAGAGAAGGCTAGCCCTTCTGGTCTGATCCCACAGAGGTGTTACTGCAGCACAAATTGCTGAAAAACTTAATTCTGGCTATGATAGAAAGGCGTCAGAACACACAGAGCATCGTAGCTCGTTTTGTTTGGAGTTCCCATGCTGTCCACTGTCCACCTCCAAAAGTGCCGACATTGGATAATTTGTACATGAGCATTGGAACTGGACCATGGAGCAATAGAAGAAGGTGGCCCGGTCTGATGAATTACGTTTTCTTTTAAATCATGTAGAAGGCAAGCCGGCAGAGGCAGTGTGATGCTCCTGGCAATGTTCTGCTGGGAAACCTTGTGTTCTGGAATTTATGTGGATGTTACTTCGACACGTATCACCTACCTAAACATTGTTGTAGACCAAGTACACCTCTTTATGGGAGCAGTATTTCCTAATGGTAGTGTCCTCTTTCAATAGGATAATATGCCACTCACAACATAACATGGAGTTCAAAGTGTTGACTAGGCTCCAAATCTCCCAGATCTCAATCTGTTCAAGCATTTGTGGGATGTGCTGGAACAACAAGTCCGAACCATGGAGGCCCCACCTCAAAACTTTTATAGGACTTAACTTGTTGACACGACGTCACCATATCAAGACAAGCATACGCATCCTTCTGATTGCATCGGCACCGTTCGATCAGGAGCGGGGCTACAACGGTTATACACAGTCGCAGCCTTGGTTTAATGTCTGAGACCACAGGAACTTCTGAACGTTGTCGTTTATATCCTAAGATGTCGCGGTTGACAGCAGCATCTAAAGTGTTTGACAAAGCGATCAATCGCTGCTTCAAGAAAGAGAATTTTTTTTACCCCGTACGTCCCAAAAAATTGAATAAAAAGTGATCAAAAAGTCGTATATACCCAAAGTGGTATTCATAAAAACGACTCACTAAAATTAAGACCTCACGCAGCTCTATTGACGGAAAAATTAATTCATGGTTGTGATATGGCAACACAAAAAAAAGTTTTTGAAAAGTTGTAAAACCTTAAAAAAAAAAAAAAGCTAATTTGGTATTGTAGTAGTATTGAGATTCAGATTAAAGTTAACATGTTATTATTGTCACGGGGTGAATGCTTTAAAAACGAAGTCCTCCAAAAAATGTTTTAAAAATGTCAGATTTTTTTTTTCATTCCACCCCACAAAATTAATGTTTTAAAGATTGCTAGTACGTTATATGGTACATTAAATGGTGCCATTGAAAAAGTTACAACGCATCTTTCAATAAACAAAAAATGTCTGTGGCGATATTAATGGCATATCCATAAGGGTATGCGATAAATGTCTAATACATTAGTTTTGTAGCTCTGGGATCTTCTACGCCGTTCCTGTAATTCCCATAGAAGGGATGTCAGGAGTTATGGAATATGTATTCAAAATTTCAACATTAATTGTATATTTGAGATGGGCACCAAAATTACCACTGTGGGCATTATTTAAAGAAAAATTTAGAAAGTAGAAGAATGTCTTCTCAGTGACCCAGTAGGTTTTGACAATAGTGCATTTATTGAGTCGCACTCCTATATAAGGAAAAAAAAAACGGGGGCAGGAGGGGTGTCGTCTAATGTAAAAAGCCGTCTAATGTTTAAGTTAAAATAAAGACTTCTTAAAGGGGTTTGTTGTTGGGAGCCCATAATGTATACACTGTATACACTCACACATAGCGAGACAGGGGCGAGCACAGGTAGTAGCGAGGCCTGAACAGATGGCAATTAAATGTTACTGATTTTGAAATTACTGTTCTAGCCATGTTCCTCCCTTTTAACTGTGTCCATTGTGTGTTTTATTTTCTTATAATTGTAGCAGGGACATGATATGAATTTTTATTCTTCGGGCAGCTCTGGCCGTGCTGAACCTCCACTTAGAATAGCACTAGTTTTTTGATGCAGAATCTGAATGCTAGTGAAGCTACGACAGCTGTCTACTCACCATGTGGTGTCCTCCGTTGCCCTGCTGTACAGATGAATTATTTTCCCAGTCTTTTAGTAATATTGGACGCACATGTTTCCAAGTGAGAAAAGCCGTACGCTTATACGTTCATATGAATTGAAGCTACAGTTGTCTCCATATTAAAACATTCACATAAGGGCCACCCCAGTGCTAGTCACATCACAGTAGGCTCTGATACAGTAAACTACTGCCGGGGTGGAGCATATCCTCCAATTCTTTGTGTTCTTGACTGTTCCCCCCCCCCCACCTAGTTTAGAGGTGTTCATACATTTAAAGTTGCTGTCACACATGCCATTGTTTAAATGTTTGATTTGTTTTGGTTGTTTTTTTGTTAATCATGAAATATTTTACTGTAATTTTTACAAATACATACAACAAAAAAGGAGTGTGAGTGTAGTCTAAGGACTGACAGAATCTGTACAGTCCCTACGACTCTGTAGTATAAAGCTATAGGCACGCCATGTGCCATTGTATTGTGCCTATGCATGGCATCCTATTCTGGAAGTGTTTAGCCCAGGAAGCAGTACTACTATTGGAGAATATTTCAGTATTACAGCATCCAAAGTAAAATGGCACGGAAAAAAAAAAAATTCATTTGTTTTTTTAGTTCCGTACGTACCTAATCGATAAAAACAACCATGTACCTCTGAAGGAAATTTGAGGCATAAGGAGGTACAGTAGGGTGGGTGCTGAATTGCAGCTCTGTGCAACTCAGAGTTTGTACAGGTCTATATGTCAGTGTGCGTGTGGCTTAAGGGTGTATTCACACGTGCCAGTTGTGTTGCAATTTTTTTACGCAGCATTATTTAACTACATTTTTCATGAAAATTTAACACCACAAATAGATGTAGCCATCTTTAACTTGATTCTCGTAACTTGCTGCAGCGTGATATCACACAACTAAAGTCGTTGAAAAAGTCAAGATAAGAGATCTAACCATTGTGTATTTAATGTACCAGCAACGTAACTGGCACAGGTGAAGAACACCCTAGGACTTTGTGAACAGTATCTACACAGGTGACTCTCTGATCAACCTTTTATCACAGTCCTATGTTTAATACATTGTTCAGGAAAACGCTTCTATTAAGTGTTCTCAGGTTGTGTGCAGACGGTATGTTAAGTTGCGGTCAACTTGCATTACAGGTTTAAGAAATGCGTAATATGTTCTATATTTTTTTTCCCTTAACTACAGTTTTTAGCATAAATGTTTTTTATAATCATATGTTTGTATTGTAGTTGTTTTCAGATATCAACTGCTGCAGCCACATCTTATGGGAAACGTTTTGATTTTGTTGTGGTACTGTTTAATCCTCTGATTTAAATGGAATGTGTCGCTATATATTTTTATTTTTTTTAGTTACGCAATTAGTATATACATGATTACACATTGTTCTAATTTTTTTTAATTTTTTCGCAAGTCAGGAAATATTATAAATTAGATTCTAATTTATAACATTTCCATGTGTTGGTCACTAGATGGAGCAATTCCCAAAATTGCAGCATTGGCATGTGGTAAAGCAACCTCATTGCTTTATGCTGCAAAATTGGAGAAGACACACTCGCTCTAGTGTGCTCAAACAATCCCCCTCCTTTATCCTGGCTAGTGGTTATCACACAGTAAAACATAAACATACACTAACATAACTTACCTGCTCCTGCCGCTGCCTCCGCTCCTAGTCCTTGCTTCTGATCATATGTCTGGAAGCCACGACCGGAAGTAGTCATCTTACTGTCCGGCCGCGGTTTCCGGTCCACATGAAAATGGCGCCGGATGTCGCTCAGCCGAAGACCTTCCTTTTGGACTGTGCTCCCACACAGACGGCGTACAGCATAGTGGATGGAACGGCTCCCGTTCGCATTCTCTATGTGGTTGTATGTGCCGTATTCCATCTCTGTATGTGTCGTTAATCGACACATACAGAGATGAAAAAAAAAATGGCAGCCCCCATAGAGAAGTAAAAGAATGAAAAAAGTAAGACAAAAACACAAATAAATGAAATTTATTTTAATAACACACTAAAAGCAAATTTATATAAAAAAAATTTTTTTCGCGACAACTGTCCTTTAAAGGTACAGCAAAGGTCACTCCTCACTTAAACAAAATTTCAATAAAATAATTCAATTGACTTGGCCAAATTTGGAAGCGGCTTCCAAATACTACTTGTACTACATATCTCTAGGGTAGGGCTAAAATTGTACAGGTTGAAACCTAGTTTCTTGACCGGAGCAGTCAATAGAAAGTCAAGCTTTCCCCATAGACCTAAAATTGTTGGTGGCCCCAGTTGACTAAAACCTCTGTCTTATGGCCTGCTTGAGATGTTTAAAAGAAAGTGTCAGAAAAATTTGGTATTAAATCTGTGAGCTCCTTTACTAGCAAAATCTTTCTCTATTTTTACTCCGGTATTACAACACTAGTAGGGCATTATTTCTGCTTGGACCTGGCCATAGACTTGACGACGTTTTAATGTTAAAATCGTTTTTCATTTTGGAGTGTCTCACAAAACCATTTCTGACCATTCTCCATGTGTTAATGTTCCACCACCAGCGTGTTAATGTGCCTCACAATGAATTTGAAATTCATGACTTGACCCAGATGTACAAATAATGGAATATATATGGTGCAGTTAAATGCAAACTAGTGTTGTCGCTTATCAACCATTTCAGACAGTGGTTCAATGGGATTGCTGATAGGAAGTTCATAAAAATATCTGCCCCATGGGTTTGTGTGGGTTTCTTCCGGGTTCTCTGGTTTCCTACAATACTTCAAAAACATACAGCTAGGATGATTTACTTCCTATGAAATTGCCCACAGTGTGTATACATGAGATGGGGAAAGAAGATTGTGAGCCCTATTAAAGGCAACCTGTCAGCAGTTTTGAGGCCTACAAACTGCTGACCGCGATATAGGGGAGGGCATTTTAAACATACATTTTGGCTGTCATACAAGTTTCATGACCTGGAAAAAAGATGTTTAATTCCTCTGGCGTGGCGGTCGTAAGTGCTACTAAGGCGGGACTTGATGTGCAAGTGTTCCTTCACTGCATGCTGCAAGACCCGCCCCTCCACTCTGATTGACGTCTTTAGCAGTCTCCTGATCGGCCGCCAGAGCCGTAACTCAGAGCAGAGAGTGGCACTTGCAACCACCATGACGGGGGAATCAAACATCTGTTTCTCGGTCATCAACTTGCATGACCCAGCAAAAGTTATGTTTGCAATGTCCTGCCCGATATCAAG
Source organism: Rhinoderma darwinii (assembly GCF_050947455.1). Classification (NCBI taxonomy): domain Eukaryota; kingdom Metazoa; phylum Chordata; class Amphibia; order Anura; family Rhinodermatidae; genus Rhinoderma; species Rhinoderma darwinii. The sequence continues at coordinate 320,671,873 of NC_134691.1, forward strand.
CGGTCAGCAGTTTTGAGGCCTCAAAACTGCTGACCGGTTGCCTTTTCGGGACAGGGACTGATGTGAATGGTGAGAATCTATGTACAATGCTGCCGAATATATTGGCGCTATGTAAGCAACAGGAAATAAATAAGAAAACCAGTCATTGACTGATGTCATGGTATGTACGTTACTAAAATGACCCTCCGTGACAAATGGGAATTTGTCATATTGATAGTTTAATCAGCGATCACATGGTCACCATCAGCAGCAACAAACCGTAATGGAATAACCTTCTATAGGGTAAATTTCCATTAAATAGATGGGGGTGATATATTTGATAAACCCCCTCCCACCACCACCACATGGTGAAATGGGCTGGGGATGCATTTTTCTCATCTCATTTAGTGATCATTGTAGGTGAATTATAATGCGAGCAGCCCAATAACCCTGAATATATTTGAGATTTTTCAAAATTTAAGCGAACAAAGAACCACGTGGTCCCCAAACAGAATGATTCATACAATCCTGCCTGTGATTGGCCATTATCTGCGGACTCTTAAGTGGTGGGTTGTATTTATGCTAATTTATCTGCTTCAGGGAACATTGCTGATAGCAGAACAAAGTGAATAAAAGTAGTTTGCTTTGCAAATGAATGCAAATGATACAGCCTTTCGGGAAACCCTTTTACAGGGGCAGTGCTCTTTGATTATGAGTGAAGCTGCCATTTGGACATGGTGAAAAGAGCAAGCCTGAACCATTGATTAGGGGAGACGGTGAAAGAAGACAGGAAGGGCCCCGTTAAGCTTGCAGTGCGGCAGGCGGATGTCAGTGTAGTTGGCGCACAGTGGGAGAATGACAGGGAGGATTAGTGTCAGGGAGAAGCTTTGCTGTAGCTTGGGAGATAGTCCCTGGGGTCACTCACCTCTGACTGTTGTTCTGTGCTGATGGCTCGGTAATGAAAGTGCTTGATGCATGGCTGTTCATTATCAGAAAAGGTGATTAGATGAGGTATTTATCTGTAAAGGTTATGCTTTTCAATTTATCTGCCTTTATTGTCCTATCCGACATGTAGGGACCCACAAAATGCTGCAGCTGCACAAAAAAATAAAAATTTAAAATACAGATGTAGCAGAGTTGGTCAAAGCTTAGGTTGTCATTTGGTAGAATACATTGTGTAATGACATGGTTTTATCAGAGATTTTATATAGGCATGAAGACCATTACTGCATCTGTTACTGCATTATATTAAAGGGAATGTACCATCAGAAAATGACATATCGTTTAAAGAAGTTATCCGGGAGTTTTAACATTTTACAGGAAGGCAGCGGAGGGTATAAAATAATAAACTAACAGGTACTGACCCTTTCAAAAGTGCCTGTTCCAGTGCCGACACCCCTGTTCACCGATGCTTCAGTCACATGCCGCGATTAGCTGCAGCGGCACATGACCGATGAACGGCACTTGGCCGGAGCGACTGCAAACATGGCTGTACGCGCGGGGGTGTTTTGAATGGGTTACCTGTTAGTTCATTATTTTATACCCTCATCTGCCCTCCTGTAAAATTTTAAAACTCCTGCATAACCCCTTTAAATCAAGTTTTTATGTTTTAACCTGTTTTTAAAGAATTGTTTGTGCTGGGTTTGTTTTTTGTTTTTTTTGTCATGATCTGTATTAAAAAAAAATACTAATCTTGCAGTTTTCACTCAGACCATTGAGCTTCATAATAGACTGACCCTTCCTGTTCTGTAGAGATCACTTCTTACCATTCATTGTAATCCTGCCTGTCATGATGATCAAATGACTGCTAACACCTATATATAGATAACATAGGATCCAACATGGACAATAGGTGATGGACACTGTTCCCTTACTCCCCCTCGTCCCTGCACAATGACCCCTGCTCAAGTCACAGAGCATGCCTAGAAAACTCTCCGATAGAGGTCAATGGGTCTCCTCCTGTTCACAGGTTCCTATGATCCATGTGGCTGCTGTAAAGCATATCTCTAAATGCAGCAGCTGAGACAAGATGGCTGCCTCCATAATAATGTACAGAAAATACAATAAAAAAAATCTACAATAAAAAAATAACAGATTAAAAAAAAAAGATTGTTTCACTATCTGGTATTTATTAGTAAAAAAAAGAAATCAGATCATCATGGGCCTCAACATCTGCTCAGGTTTACCTGGTGCTTCCACCAACCCTGAAATTGTATATGTTCTCAGGGATTTATGAGATCTTGAAGACTGATATCTTGCTTTGTAACAGGTGTTCATTTGTATCTGTGCACTATTCTAATGTTTATACTTTTACACCAGATCTTCGCCTTACTTGTATATCTTGATGGTCACAAAATGTTAATATTTTTATCTACTGAATCAAAAACGATTGATCTCCCCGTTCTGCATTGGCGAGCGGTGTTCTACTCCTTAGCTGAACTGTAATGTCTTTTTCTCGCAGACTCCAGAATGGTCAGAAGAGGAGCTGAGCCTGCTGACAAGAAACATGGCGAAGTTCCCAGGGGGGACCCCTGGCCGATGGGAGAAGATTGCACACGAATTGGGTCGATCAGTGGCAGATGTGAGTTGATTTCGGTTTTCATTGTAAGTCACAAACCAAACAAGACCGGCAGAGAAAGGGGACGGGTCGAGGATGAAGCCTGACACTGTCTTTTCTAAGTGACCACAATCCTTTTAGGTCCTGGAAGTGAACTATTAACTGCAGCAAGAAGCAGATGTGTGCACGTCCCCGGCTCTACCATTACCAGCTGTAACTGATCAGCTGTACAGGGGATTCACTGCTCAGAGGTTTAGGCTACTGTAACCTGATCACAGAAAAATAACGCCTAAGTAACCCCTCGTAGTCCGTAGGGGATTCACAGACTAGAGTTACTCCTTCAATATCTCCTTAAATATAACGTCAATAAAAACTTAATTTATGAAGTCGTCTTAAGATGACCGTAGATCTTGGTATAATTGTTAACAATGCGACTGGAAAAGACTAGGGTGAATTATTATTATGCATCCGACATATGGTATTTTGCTCCATTGGTCTTCACAGATATATTACTTGCTTTATCCCTGATTATACACTACAATCAATCTTAGCAATGGGGTGCCCAGAGTCGGACCCCCACAGATCAGATATTGATGGTCTGTCCTGAGGATAGGCCATCAATTTTATGAATTTTATTTTTTTTCTTCTTACTGGAAAACCTCTTTTTATATAATACCAAGATCTAAGCTCTAGCTCTAATATTCTATTGGCGGCAAGCATTTAAAGTCATGATGTATTACATACTTTCTTGGCAGTGAAAGGGTTAATGAACAGCATTCGGGAAAAATATGTAAAAAGTGCAGCTCGTCTGGTCTATGCCAGCTTGCATCTTTAGTATGCCACCAAACCATATTGATATCAATCCGTGAGGGTCTGGTAACCGAGATCACCCCACCAATAATAATGCCTAGATTAAAAGTGCTGCAACCCCTTTTCTCTAAAGAGGGACTGCTCCTAACCAGGTGCTGTGCATAGAACTGCAACACAAATGGGGTCTGTATTGCATTTCTTACAAAGCTGACGGGGCTTCTGAGCCCCACATAGCAGTGCAGTGTTTCAGTCATCAGTGGTGGTCCCAGCAGTTAGATCCCACTGATCGGTTATTGATGACTTTATCCCATCAGTAAGTCATCAATGTCTCTTACGGGTAAACCCCTTTAAGGATGGGCCCACACACAGACTAGTACATAAGAGTACTTAAAAGGGATTGTCTCCGCAATAAACCTTGTTGGCATATCACCAAGGTATGCCACCAATTGTCTGATCGACAGGAGTTCAACTACTGTGACCCCTGCCAATCGTCAGAATAGATTGTCAACGGTGCTTGGATTTTACCGTATTACTACTACTTTTGTTGGCTCTTCTTCTACAGCCACATGGTTGGGCCATTATAGTCAACGGCTGACCATACAGCTGCTCAGAAAAAGCCGTCTGGAAATAAAGGGGCACTTGCAATTTCCTAACTTTACTGCTGTTCTAACGATTTGCTGGGGGTTATACATTGGTGACGTATCAGAACGATATGCCACGAATGTTTATGCTGAGACAACTCCTTTACCTTGCGTGAGTCGTATGTTTGTGCAACTTCTATGAGATTTTTATGTGACTTTTGAACAATAAAGATCTCAATGGGAGACAAAAAAAAATTGTTAGCCTAGTCTAAAGGGTTTTACAGATTTATACACTAAAAAACATTCACCAGTAATTGTCTAGATGCCTAATTTACTATATTAACCCCTTCAGCACTGAGCCTGTTTTGGCCCTGTGGACGCAGCCAATTTTTTCAAGTGTCACTTTATGTGGCAATAACTTGGGAATGCTTTTACCTATCCAAGCGATTCTACGATTTTCTCTTGACACATTATACTGTATGTTAGTGGAAAAATTTGATCAATAAATTCAGTATTTGTTTGTGAAAATCACCAAATTTTAGAGAAAATGTGCAAAAATTTGCATTTTTCTAAATTTAAATGTATCTGCTTGTAAGACAGATCGTAATACTACACACAATAGTTACTAATTAACATCCCCAATATGTCTACTTTATATTTGCATCGTTTTTTGAACATCCTTTTATTTTTCTAGGACGTTACAAGGCTTAGAACTTTAGCAGCAATTTCTCACATTTTCAGGAAAATTTCCAAAACCTATTTTTATAGGTACCAGTTCAGTTCTGAAGTGGCTTTGAGGGCTTTATATATTAGAAACCTCCATAAGTCACCCAATTTTAAAAACTGCCGCCTCAAAGTATTCAATACAGCATTTAGAAAGTTTCTTAACCCTTTAGGTGTTTCACAGGAATTAAAGCAAAGTAGAGGGGAAATTTTCAAATTTATTTTTTTTTTTTTGTCGGAAAATCCTTTTTAATCCATTTTTTTCTGTAACACAAAAGGTTTTACTAGAGAAACGCAACTCAATATTTCTTACCCAGATTCTGCAGTTTTGAGAAATATCGCACATGTGGCCCTAGTGTGCTAATGGACTGAAACACCGGCCTCAGAAGCAAAGGCGCAGCTAGAGGATTTTGGGGTCTTCTTTTTGTTAGAATATATTTTAGGCACCATGTCCAGTTTGAAGACGTCTTGTAGTGCCAAAACAGTGGAAACACCCCCAAAAAGACACCATTTGGCAAACTACACCCCTCAAGGAATTCATCAAGGGGTATAGTGAGCATTTTAACCCCACAGTTGTTTTTTTTTTGCTGAATTTAGTGGAATTAGTCCATAAAAATTAAAATCTAAATTTTTTTCCAATAAAACTTAGAAATGATACGTTTTTACAAGGAAGAAAGAAGAAAAAGCACCCCAAGATTTGTAAAGCAATTTTTCCTGACTACGGCAATACCCCATATGTGGTAATAAACAGCTGTTTGGACATACAGGGGCTCAAAAGGGAAGGAGCACTGTTTGGCTTTTGGAGCTCAAGTTTACTCAATTGGTTTTAGGGTGTTATGTCACATTTGCAAAGCCCCTGATTGACCAAAACAGTGGACACCCCCCAGAAGTGACTCCATTTGGGAAACTACAGCCCTAAAAAGAATTTGTCTAGGGGGATAGTGAGCATTTTGATCCCATAAGTTTTTTGTTGAATTTAGTGTAATTAGGCGGTCAAAACTTCTATTGTTTTTTTACCCTTTTTTTTTTTTTTTCGGCGTTCACCGTGCGCTATAAATGACATATTTAATTTATTCTGTGGGTCGTTGCGATTACGGCGATACCATAGATATGTATGTATGTGTGTATATATATATATGTATGTATGTTTTACGGTGTTTGCACGATAAAATCACGGTTTTAAAAAAAAATATTTTGTTTTTGTGTCGCTATATTCTAAGAGCTACAACTTTTTTATTTTTCTATCAGGAAAGCTGTGTGGGGGATTGTTTTTTGCAGAATAAGCTGTAGTTTTTATTGGTACAATTTTTGGGTACATGCGACTTTTTGATCCCTATTTATTTATGCAATTTTTTGGGAGCTAAAGTGATTAAAAATAGCTATTCCAGTATATGCGGGATAAATTACATGATATTTTTATAGCCCAGGCCGTAACGAACGCGGCGATACCAATTATGCTTAGTTCATTTATTTTTTTCTAATAATAATGGTCTTTATGGGAAAAAGGGCGATTTTTTATTTATTTTTTGTTTTTTTAGTATTTTGACATTTTACTTTTGTAAAAATCTTTTTAAACGTTTTTTTTTGTTTTTTTTGTTTGTTGTCCCACTAGGGACTTGAAGATCCAATTGTTGGATCGTTGTTATAATACCCTGCAATACTTATGTATTGCAGGGTATTTATACCTGTCACTTACACACTGACAGGAGGCATATTAGGTCCTGCCTCTGCCAGGACCTAATCGGCCTTCCATAGATGGCAGACCAGTGGCCTTTGTTAGGCTTCCGGTTGCCATAGCAATCGCCCCCCGCAACAATTGGCAATCGCGTAGCGGGGTGCCGATGTTGCTATAACAACTTAAATGCGACGGTTGCTATTGACTGCCGCATTTAAGGGGTTAATCGGTTCAGATCACCTCTGTGATCCGACCCGACGTTTTCCCCTGTACTGGGAGATGACGGGCTGCGGGGAGCGCCTGTTTGCTCTGTTAGGAGCACACGTAGATTAACGGGCTGCAGGCACAAGGACCAGTGCTGCAGCCCGTTAATCTACGTGGGGTGGTCGGGAAGGGGTTAATATTCAGTATCAGAAATGCAAATAGCTGTGTTCTCAGTGGTAAGTATGCAATATGTTCGTCATACATCATGTGATATGTTTCTGCATATGAACAAACCCACGGTGGTTATAAGGGACTATAGAACCCCTTCGGGCGTTGCACGCACATTCTTCAGTAGATCTGCTAACTGCATAGATCTTGCATTACTACAGAATAATTGCTTGACTTCAGCTATTTTTATTTTCTAATATATTTTTTTTATAATTGGACAGTAGAGTAAGTAATGAGCCGCAGTTGTTTGCCCTTCCAGCTCTCGAACCCTTATGAACAGATGTTTCATCCTACAAATAATTGCTGCTCTACTTTGCAGACATGTCCATGTGTATGTTTGCTCCTTATTTACTTAAGATCATTTTGTGTCAATTCACATGGATATATAATGATTTCATACGATTCTATTCCGGAAAGGGTTAATTTGGTTTGTTTCCCTAAATTATAAAGAGAGACCAGATTGCGATTGCCATAATCATAGTTCCTGCCTGTTGACCTGGTTACCTGCAGCCCGGTCTCCCCATCAGCTAATTCACATCTGTTTCTTGACCCATTTTCCGTGCTCAGCGTGTAGCCCCAGGCTTACTACTCATTGCCGCTCCTCAAGAACAATCCAACCAGTTTACTTTCCCCCGTCCAGTGTCTTATTTACACAAATAACTAGGGGCTCACTGCCTTAAACACTTTGCCACATGAGCGCACATTGCAGATATTAAAAAGTTAGGGTATTTGTCATTTAAAACTTTTTTACAACGCCCAACATACGAGTGATGTCACTGTGTGATGATCTTCCATTATGACTGTAAGATCTTGTCTGGGCCCTTTAAAAATGTAGTCCTTACCCACTGACGCATATTATGCGGCAATTTTTTTCTTACCAGTTAAGTTTGTTTAACATATTTGTAAGAAATGGGTATAAAGAAAAAAAGTACATCAATCTGTCAGTTCGTCTATTCTACACCATCAGAGCAAAGAATGGAGGAGGAGATGCTGAATTTGGGGACATCGTTTTCTATGATTTCATTGTGTGTTTTCATATAAAAGCTTTTTTTTTTTTTTTAATTGCTTTCAAGGACTCATGTAGAAAGCCTGTGAGTCCTGCTTCACCTGCCCACACACCGTGATTGACAGCGGTCGCTATATACAAACTCATGCAGGCAGAGCTGTCAATCACTGTGTGGGCGGAGGAAGCAGGACTCACGGGCTTTCAAATCTTACTGAATCAAATCTTAAAAAACGATATAGCCCCTAGCTCCCCATCTCCTTCTCTTTCCTTTGCTGCGCTTCGTTAGGAGACCTGACAGATCTGCTTCGTGTTCTGTAGATTGCAGTGAAAAAGGCTAAACTAACTGAGCACATAGAGTTCTTGAATGTCCTCATATATACAGTGTTAACCCCTTTCCTCCGCAGCCATTTTTCGGATTTTCATTTTTGCCTTTTCCCCTCCGCATTCCAAAAGCCATAAGTTTTTTTTTATTTTCCAGTCGATATAGCTGTATGAGGGCTGTTGCTTTGTGGGACGAGTTGTAGTTTTTCACGGCACCATATAATGTGCAATGGTCCCTCAACATACAATATTAATTGCTTCCGGGACGACCATTGTATGTTGATATCGTAACCCTATGGAAAACTGATAATTGGTTCAAAAGTCCCCAAAACGTCCACTTGAAACGATTAAAAGGTGGATTGAAGACAAATAAGTATAAAAATACAAATAAAGCATGGTTTGTAAGTACAGTGGTCCCTCAAGTTACAATATTAGTTCTGGGGTGACGATTGTAAGTTGAAGATATGGTAAGTTGTGACCAGAACGATATGGAAAACTAAGTGTTGGTTCCAAAGCCCCAAAATGTCAAGCACAGATAAGAAAAAAAGATGATGATTTAGCAGATCATACAGAGAAAACAAGTTCCCACATATAAAAGTCAGAAGTACTGCAGCTGATGGAGGCTGTAAATCACTTTCTACGATGAGAACAGGAGCTTCTTCAGGAGACTGTACAGTACAGTGTACCAGAAATATAACATGGAGCCGCCCTCACCTGGTGTCCAAAGGAGCAACTCATCCTGGCGCAGGAAAAGAACAGCACATGACATGTAGTACTGTAGAGTGGCGCTACTAGATGGCCAATCGGGGCATGAACTGCATTACAACAGGTGTTTTACCAGTAAAATGCCCGTGCTGATTTGCTGGGTCTTCCAGATCTTTGAGATCCAGACCTCTTGTGGCATTGTATGTTGACTGTGGTTTCAAGTTACAATGGCCCAGGAAAGATCATTGTATGTTGAAAACATTGTAACCTGGGGCCATTGTAACTTGGGGGACCCCTGTACTGGAAAACTGGGAACAAAATTCTTTGTGGGGTGGAATCGGATAAAAACAACAAATTCCTTCATTGCTTTTTGGGTTTTGCTTCTACGGCGTTCAGCATGCGGTGACCTGTAACAATTGACATGTAAAATTCTGCTGGTCAAAGAGATTATGGCGATACCAAATTTTATATAGTTTTTATGTTTTACTACTTTTACAAGGGAAAAAATAAAGTAAAAAATGTTGTTTTGTCGCCATTTTCTGAGAGCCATAACTTTTTATATTTTCGTTGATTGAACGGTATGAGAACTTATTTTTTGCGAGGCGAGCTGTAGTTTCTGTTGGTACCATTTTAGGTTATATGAGAATTTTTTTTTCCACTTTTAATCCATCTTTTGTGGGGCCCAAAACAGCGATTCTGGCAGTTTGTTATAAATTTTTTTTAAGGCATTCATCTTGTGGGTTAAATGTTATATTGTCCTAGTTTAGACTTTTACAGACGTGCCTATACCAGTTATGTTAATTTTTTTCTTACTGGTTTTGCTTTTGGGGGTAAATAGGAAGAGGGTTTTTTTTTGAACATTTATTTTTTCTATATATTAAACAAACTAACTTTTTGTTTACTTTTATTTCCCTTAGGGTACTTGAACCAGCGATCGTTGGATTGCTTGCATGATATATTGCAATACTAATGTATTTCAGTATATCGTGTTTCTGACACTCCTATTAAGGCCTTAAGGAGTGGGCTTTATAGTCCTTATAATATTATTTAATTTTTATTTTTCTATGTTTCCATATGTATTTCATTGTGGGTTGGATTACTGTTTGTATTCTGATATTGTGTGAACACCTGTTTTACCTGATGAATAAATCAGAACTTTGTCCTATGGCTAAACAAATTGTTTTTTGTTTTTTTTATGATCTTAAGATCCTTCCGCTCTTTTTAACTCGCAGGTGGCACTGGTCGGATCCTGACTTTTTTTCGTTGGATGATCTGTATATAATAAATTTTGCCAGGTGAGGGTCAATAGGAAGGCTTTTTTTAATTTTTTTATGTTCATATGCGATTGTATGTTGTGAGAATTGGATTATGTGAGGCGGAATTGGTGTTTTTCACCTGAAATTATGGTAATTTTATCGGCCCACAACAGTTAGGGTACTCCTGTTCAATTGGGCATCGGTCAATGAGGCTGGTGTGTGGCTAGTCCTCAACTACAACCGTGGATAACCAAGGAGGTTGGCTGCCTAGCCAGTGGGTATCCCAGTGGCATGGCTGGTAGGTGGATGAGGGCATGCGGGAGATTTGAGCCAAGCACCCCGATGTGTGTTTTCATTCTGTTTTTGATTAATAAGTGGCGTAAGTAATATAGCATTTTTCCACAAAAGGAATTGTCTCTGGTTATTGGAGGGGAGGGGGGCAAGTTTGCTCCATATGTAGTGATGTTGCTTGCATAGATATGTCTTTACATGATGGTATTGTGTATGGGGGGGGGGGGGGGACAAGGCATATAAAACAGTGCCCCATGGCGACTTCATGGTTAAGAGGTCATGAAGTCTTGGTGCTCCACTGTGGGGGGGGGGGGTTATTGTTAGTTTACATACGTCTTGAAAGTTGTTTTCTTGTGATTTGGATAAGAACATAGATCTCTATGGACACGTCCTACGTATGGAACAACCTTATGGTTGTACAGAATATTTTGGTCTCTAAGTTCAGTGCCAGGGAATGATTCTATTTTGTGAAGTTAGGGCTCAGACTTGCTGATATTTTGACCTTATTCTACAAATTCTACAGCCCCTTCTGTTAATCTTTTGTTTGTTGTGTTTTGAGTGAAATTGATGGAAGGAGCAATATGTGAATCATTACACCATCTTACAGCGGCCACACACACTCTTAGCACGGGTAAAATGTTTACAATGTTAATTTATAGCTTTCACCAGATGATTTTTGTAACCACAAAGGCCACTTAAACTGTAAAAATAACAGGAAACACAAACTGTCTGGCATGCAAAACAGGCCATAATGTGATTATTAGATGCAGGTTTTTTAAATTAAAGGCCACAAATTCTCGGGTTTCATACTTGTGAAGTAGTACGCCTCCCGAGCCCGAGAGGATGTAAACCAATTCTGCTTCTCTCTGTGGTTACTAATCTCCTGCATTCAGGTTGCGATAGCAGACTGATAGGGGATTTGCCTGCTGCCTGGAAAAGGGCTCAGGTAGGCAAGAAAACAACAGACAGGTGGATAGATTTAAGACGACTTTCTTAATTACCGGCCAGCCTTGCCATGTGAGCAGAAGTGCTCAGCTAGATAAATTGTCCCTCTTGTCTCCAAAGAGAAATAGTAGAAGTTAATTTAAGAAACACTAAACCCGGCAACTGCTGAACCATTTACGTTATACCGAAATGTGACATTTGCATCAGGTTTCTCCTCGGAGAGTTTTTCTACAGCAGTTGTATACAGTTGTATTTCTCGCTTTCTTTACAGCTGTTCTAGACAATGGCTGCATCTTGTATTACGATAAAGAATAATAAGGTTTTACCGCTCGGGAGCAAACGTCTTTCTGGATGACTTGCATGAAAATCCAACAATCCCGTCCTAGTTGGCATCTCAACGATTAGTGTTGGCAGGAACCATGTTGGAGGTGTTGCGATGTGATTTACGGGTCTAGGCCGTGCTTCCATCAGTCTTTGTCATACCACAGATTCTCGGTTAGATTGAGGTCTGGACTTTGACTCGGCCATTCCAAGACATATAAATGTTCCCCCTTTATTCCCTCCAGAGCAGCTGTAGCAGTATGTTTGGGGTCATTGTCCTGCTAGAAGGTGAACCTCCACCCCAGTCTCAAATCTCTGGAAGACTCAAAGAGGTTTTCCTCCAGAATTGCATTGTATATACTGCCAGCCATCTTTTCTTCAATCCTGACCAGTTTTCCAATCCCTGCCCCCACAGCATGATGCTGCCACCGCAATGCTTCACTGTGGGAATAGTGTTTGTGGGGTGATGGGTTATTGGGTTTGCATCACACATAGTGTTTCCCATGATGGACAAAAAGTTTTATTTCTTTTTTTCTCATCTGACCAGAGAACCTTCTTTCATGTGTTTGCGGAGTGTGCCACATGCTATTTAGCCAACTCAAATGTGTTTTCTTATGTTTTTCTTTAAGCAATGGCCCTTTTTCTGGCGCCTCCTTGTAAAACCCCATTCTGTGGAGTGTACAACTTATAGTGGTCCTATGGACAGATTCTTCCATCTCCGCTGCGGATCTTTGGAGCTCCTTCAGTGTTCTCGTTGGTGTATTTGTTGTATCTCTGATTAATGTCCTCGCCCAGTCCGTGAGCTTTGGTGCGCGGCTTTATCTTGTCAGGTTTATAGTTGTGCCAAATTCCTTCCATTTTGTTATAATGGATTGAACGGTGCTCCGTAGGATGGTCAAAGTTTGATGTTTTTTTTTTTTTAAAACCAAACTCTGATCTATATTTCTCCAACTTTGTCTCTGACCTGTTTGGAGAGCACCTTGGGCCTCATGTTGCTTAGTGGTGGTGTAGACCCTGGGGCCTTTCAGAACAGGTGTATTTATACTGACGACATGTGACAGATCATGTGACACTTTGATTGCACCGGGGACATTACTCCACTAATTATGTGGCTTCTGAAGTTAATTGTTTTGACCAGACATAGGTTTCATAGAAAAGGGGGTGAATACAGATACACTCACAGCTTACCAGTTCTAATACCTGGTTTAAAAATAAAAAAATAGAGATCGGGAGATTAGATAGATATGAGATAGATACAGTGAAGGAAATAAGTATTTGATCCCTTGCTGATTTTGTAAGTTTGCCCACTATCAAAGACATGAACAGTCTAGAATTTTTAGGCTAGGTTAATTTTACCAGTGAGAGATAGATTATATAAAAAAAAAAAAAAGAAAATCACATTGTCAAAATTATATATATTTATTTGCATTGTGCACAGAGAAATAAGTATTTGATCCCTTTGGCAACCAAGACTTAATACTTGGTGGCAAAACCCTTGTTGGCAAGCACAGCAGTCAGACGTATTTTGTAGTTGATGGTGAGGTTTGCACACATGTTAGATGGAATTTTGGCCCACTCCTCTTTGCAGATCATCTGTAACTCGGATCTTCAGCTCCCTCCATAAGTTTTCGATGGGATTAAGGTCTGGAGACTGGCTAGGCCACTCCATGACCTTAATGTGCTTCTTTTTGAGCCACTCCTTTGTTGCCTTGGCTGTATGTTTCGGGTCATTGTCGTGCTGGAAGACCCAGCCACGAGCCATTTTTAATGTCCTGGTGGAGGGAAGGAGGTTGTCACTCAGGATTTGACGGTACATGGCTCCATCCATTCTCCCATTGATGCGGTGAAGTAGTCCTGTGCCCTTAGCAGAGAAACACCCCCAAAACATAATGTTTCCACCTCCATGCTTGACAGTGGGGACGGTGTTCTTTGGGTCATAGGCAGCATTTCTCTTCCTCCAAACACGGCGAGTTGAGTTAATGCCAAAGAGCTCAATTTTAGTCTCATCTGACCACAGCACCTTCTCCCAATCACTCTCAGAATCATCCAGAAGTTCATTTGCAAACTTCAGACGGGCCTATACATGTGCCTTCTTGAGCAGGGGGACCTTGCGGGCACTGCAGGATTTTAATCCATTACGGCGTAATGTGTTACCAATGGTTTTCTTGGTGACTGTGGTCCCAGCTGCTTTGAGATCATTAACAAGTTCCCCCCGTGTAGTTTTCGGCTGAGCTCTCACCTTCCTCAGGATCAAGGATACCCCACGAGGTGAGATTTTGCATGGAGCCCCAGATCGATGTCGATTGACAGTCATTTTGTATGTCTTCCATTTTCTTACTATTGCACCAACAGTTGTCTCCTTCTCACCCAGCGTCTTATGGTTTTGTAGCCCATTCCAGCCTTGTGCAGGTCTATGATCTTGTCCCTGACATCCTTAGAAAGCTCTTTGGTCTTGCCCATGTTGTAGAGGTTAGAGTCAGACTGATTCATTGAGTCTGTGGACAGGAGTCTTTTATACAGGTGACCATGTAAGACAGCTGTCTTTAATGCAGGCACCAAGTTGATTTGGAGCGTGTAACTGGTCTGGAGGAGGCTGAACTCTTAATGCTTGGTAGGGGATCAAATACTTATTTCTCTGTGCACAATGCAAATAAATATATATAATTTTGACAATGTGATTTACTTTTTTTTAAAATATATAATCTATCTCTCACTGGTAAAATTAACCTAGCCTAAATATTCTAGACTGTTCATGTCTTTGACAGTGGGCAAACTTACAAAATCAGCAAGGGATCAAATACTTATTTCCTTCACTGTATATACTAGTCCTTCTCAATGAATTAGAATATCATCAAAAAGTTAATTTATTTCAGTAATTGAATTAAAAATGTGAAACTCATATTATATAGATTCATTACACACAGAGTGATCGATTTCCAGCATTTTTTCTTTTAATGTTGATGATTTTGGTAACCGTTAATGAAAACCCAAAATTTAGTCTCTCAGAAAATTAGAATATTATATAAGCCCAATATCAATGATTTTTAATACCGAAATGTTGGCCTACTGAAAAGTCTGTCCAGTATCTGCCCTCAATACTTGGTCGGAGCTCCGACTTTGCATGAATTACTGCATCAATGCGGCGTGGCATGGAGGCGATCAGCCTGGGGCACTGCTGAGGTGTTATGGAAGCCCAGGTTGCTTTGATAGTGGCCTTCAGCTCGTCTGCATTGTAGGGTCTGGGGTCTCCTCTTCCGCTTGACAATACCCCATAGATTCTCTATGGGGTTTAGGTCAGGTGAGTTTGCTGGCCAATCAAGCGCAGTGACACTGTGGTTATTACACCAGGTATTGGTACTTTTGGCAGTGTGGGCAGGTGCCAAGTCCTGCTGGAAAATGAAATCAGCATCTCCATAAAGCTTGTCAGCAGAGGGAAGCATGAAGTGCTGGGAAATGTCCTGCTAGACGCTGCGCTGACTCTGGACTTGATACAACACAGTGGACCAACACCAGCAGAATGACACGGCCCCCAAACCATCACTGACTGTGGAAACTTCACACTGGACCACAAGACACTTGGGTTGATGCCTCTCCACTCTTCCTCCAGACTCCGGGACAGAGATTTCCAAATGAAATGCAAAATTTACTAAAATCTGAAAACAGGACTTTGGACCACTGAGCAACAGTGTTGGTCCACTGTGTTATATCAAGTCCAGAGTCAGCGCAGCGTCTAGCAGGAAATTTTTGCGTTTCACTTTTTTAATTGAATTACTGAAATAAATTAACTTTTTGATGATATTCTAATTCATTGAGAACGACGTGTGTGTGTGTGTGTGTAATTTCTTTTTCTTCTATAAAAACTGAGGGGATGACTGCTTTTGCGAGGAGCAGTAAATGTGGATTTATAACAATGACATTAGTTAGACCTCTCTCTATAAAAGAATAAAATAAAAAAGTAATCTAATACAATACTGTAGATCATAAGGCCGGGGCTACACCCAGACTTTTTGTAGCGCTACTGATTTGATTTTAACTATTGAGCTACAGCTGCAGTCCAAATGAATACATTGAGTTGCACGGAATCTTGTGGACTGCAGCTGTCACTCAACAGCTAAAATCAATCAGCATTTAACACCTTTCTGCTGAGGGGTGTAATGTTTGTCCATGACTGCCTAAAATGCTCCTTCCTATATGCAGAAGGACCGAGACATGCATACACTTCTGGTAATTGGGGTGTTACAAGGTCAAACCCTTCCCCCTTGGCTTGTACCCTGAATTCCAGGCTGCATACCCAAACATTTACCACAATACTTATATGCACCCAAAATCTGTCAGAATGCCTTGCCCTGCTACCTTCACATGTGCAGAATGATTGGCAGAAGGGTTGTCCGGTTGTCAGCTCGGCCCAACTATGTTCCACTAAAGGTCAATGTGTGTGTTAATCCTCCCCTTGTTAGATTCTGGCCTACAGTTGTAATTTCCAAATATTTTAGGGTTGGAGGATTTTCATTATGCAAAGCACCTATCTTTTTGCATGTTTATAGGAGACCATACTAATTGACCATAAACTACAATGGGACAGAAGGTCCTGCTGCTTATTCCCCCCCCCCCCCCCTGTCGTCCTATTCCTTGCAGGGTGACCCCCAGGCGGTTTCCATGGTCCCTAACGTTGTAGTGTAGGAGGCTGGGGTCATCTTCTCCCCTGGCCTCATCAAAGTCCTGTACTTGCCCACAATATATTTTTGGGTTCACTTTCCTCTGTCTTATCTGATTCCAACAAACTGAATGAGAAAAGAGAAGCATCAGCAAGTGACCTGTCCCCTCATCAAGGACCTTGCAGCAGATGTAGGTAAACTCTTGTTTTAGGTTTGACCACCCGGTGCTTAATATTGTGAGGTTCTCCATCAAGAAGGAGGATTTCACTCTTATCCCCCAATTAATATTATGATTTGCTGTTGACATGCATTATTACTTTCTCCTGCCTGCTGGTGGAAACAAGGCATGAGCTGGTTTAACACCGTTATTTGTCTTCACAAGAATCCGCTGACCCTTGGGTTTTCACATCTGCCCGCCCGCCCGCCCTTTACTACAATAGACTCGGCAGACAGCCAGCGCTAATGTGACTAATGAAACAAAGTTAACCCCCAACACTACTCCACATAATTGCCCAATTCTAGCAAATAACAAGGAATCCATCTGATAGGAAACTCTGTGCCCTATAACGTCCTGTTGTGCACTCCGATGTTACCACAGTAGAGGGGGACACCGGCAGGTCCTCACATGTTACCAGCACTTCTATTCCTTGTGAGTGAAAATGCAGTCTCGCCATGACCAAGGAGACCCAATGTTGTCGCCTTTGGGGCGCTTTCTTTACTGTTCAACATCACTGAAAACCTATTTAGGCGCTGGTTAGTAAATAGCATGGCTGAAAAATTATTAGCGAGTCTGAATGGTAAGTTGTGTATTTTCCCTGCAGATTCTCCGCATGCATTGAAGCTTCGTTTGATTCAAGATAAATTTTATTTAAAATTGCAAAACTTGTTTCATATCTAGACTGTAGTGAAGCAAAGCACAGAATCTGGTATTACTGTTATGTAATCAACCTATTTTCTTATGTTTTGTAGGTAACAACAAAGGCAAAACAGGCAAAGGAGTTTGTGTCCCATGCTCCAGGTGCGTATAAGGTTTAGGAATAGTAGTTTAATAATAAAAACTGAATCAAGGTTGTATAGAATTTTTTATTTAAATACGCACGTGTCAATAAACCTAAATGAATCTATATATATATATATATATATATGTGTATGAGTGTGTGTACAGTGTGTGTACAGTGTGTGTACAGTGTGTGTACAGTGTGTGTACAGTGTGTGTACAGTGTGTGTACAGTGTGTACAGTGTGTGTACAGTGTGTGTACAGTGTGTGTACAGTGTGTGTGTGTGTGTACAGTGTGTACTGTGAGTGTGTACAGTGTGTGTGTGTATGTGTGTGTACAGTATGTGTGTGTACAGTATGTGTGTGTGTGTGTGTGTGTGTGTACAGTATGTGTGTGTGTACAGTATGTGTGTGTGTGTGTGTACACGGTGTGTGTGTACACGGTGTGTGTGTACACGGTGTGTGTGTACAGGGTGTGTGTACAGGGTGTGTGTACAGTGTGTGTGTACACGGTGTGTGTGTACACGGTGTGTGTGTACACGGTGTGTGTGTACACGGTGTGTGTGTACTGTGTGTGTGTACAGTGTGTGTGTGTGTGTGTACAGTGTGTGTGTGTGTGTACGTGTGTGTGTGTGTGTGTACAGTGTGTGTGTGTGTACAGTGTGTGTGTGTGTGTGTGTGTGTACAGTGTGTGTGTACAGTGTGTGTGTAGATGGGTGTATGGGTATATATGTGTGTATGTATGTGTGTGTATATATATATATATATATATATATATATATATATATATATATATACATACACCCATCTTCCATGTGTCATTTCTGTACTTTTCTCTCTTTTTAGCTAGAAAGTTGACTATCCAGTCGTAAATTGGTAAAAAAATAAATAAATTTTTACTGTAATGATCTAAAAGGTAAATTGTGATTATTGGAAAAATAAGGGCAATGTGTTAAAGTTGCATCATGGGTCATTACAGTAACATAATGGCTTGCGTTTTTTATTTATTGGGAGTCTTTTATTTTTATTTTTTGGTCCGTAGGGTTTTATAATCGAATGCCTTTAATCTGGCATTGACAGGTGTCCGATTACCAAATATTCTGGATTATCAAATGATTGTAGGAATGTAGAAGCAAAATCTCATATCAAAACATTCGCAAGCTTCCAAGAAGGCAGAGCAAAATAAAATGCCAACATAAAATATTCTTCTGTCCCTTATACCTGCTTATTCGTGCAGGATCATCTTCTTACGACTTTGAGAGATTCCATAGTATTTAGCAGTTCTGTCCTAGAAACAAGAGCGAGACCATCTAAATTTCTAGACCATTGGATGGCAGATTAAAGAAATTTCACTGGACTTTAAGCCACAATCTGAATTATTTGCTTAATAATCGTATAGCTATAAATACTGATGGTGTCATTTACTTTATGGCATCCTAGGACTATATTTACACGACAGGGAAAAATGGCCGTGTGATGGCCGTTTTTTAACGTCCATTACACTGCCCTTTTCAGAACAATGTAGCTGTAGTCACACGGTTGGTTTCTTCTTTTTTAATGGCCCGTGAATACTGGCCATAAAAAAAAAAGATAAAAGATTTTTCACGGCCAGACGGCCCCCATAGAACTCAATGGATCAGTTTTTAACAGTCGAATTTCCGGAATTCATCCTTGTGACCGCCGTTAAAAACTGGTCCTGGCTCTCACAAGAGGATTTCCCGGGCACAGCGCTACTTTATACGCTGAGCCCGGGAAAGTCCTTGACATCACTGTCCATATATGGACAGTGATGTCAGGGGCTTTGAGATGTCCGAATCCCCGGCCAGAGTTTCTTCAATTCCCTGGCCAGGGATTCCGCACCTGTAAGAGCCCCTGGCATCACTATCCATATATGGACAGTGAAGTCAGGTTCTCCTCCTGAAGCGAAATCCCCACCCAGAGCGTCGTCAACGCTCTGGCTGGGGATTCCACTCCTAAAGGGACCCACAATGGCGCTATATGCTGGGGAGGGGGGAAAGTGTGGCGCGATCTACAGGGGCACTGTTGCACTATATGGGCATTATCTGGAGGGAACACTGTAGTGCTATCTACATGGGCACTGTGTGTGGCACTATAAGGGCAGTGGAACATTATATGTGGGCACTACGGCACTATATATGTGGGCACTGTGGCACGTTCTACAGTCTGTACTTTGGCACTGTGTACAGGGGCATTGCGGCACTATCTACATGGGCACTGTCATGTTTTCAGGGGGTTTGTAAAAAAAACACCCCACACAAATTAAATCCATCATTCCACAATTTTTAACGCCCATTAAAAACGGAAGGACAGACTGGAAATGGATGAAAATTTGAATGCAAAATGTCCATGAAAAACTGACAGTTGATCAGTTTTCAATGGCTATTTTTTTCACTGTCCTGTGAGTGTAGCCGAGGAATTCACTATAATTGTTCTAACAGCAGAAACATTGTGATTTGTAATGTAATAAAACCTTTCCGGTCCTTTGGTGACCATTAAAGATTTTTCGGTTCTTTTTTTTAGGCACTATTAGATTATCAGATTTGAAATGCACAGGAAAGACGAGTGTGGCTTTACCTGATAGCCTAATGACTCAGCGGGAGGAAGATGAACCTGATTATGAGGAACGGGACATCTCTGCTTGTCAGGGTGAGGCCTCAATGACCGCAGCACGAGCCCGCAAAAGAAAGAGTACGAAAACAATAGACCCAGTCCTCTCAGCCAAAGAAGAGGCAGAGGAAAAGATCAGAGGCAGGCGGCAAAGAGACTTTGATACAGAGCAGGAAGTCGAAATACCGGGGGACAGCGATGATGAGAGCAGAAAGAAGGAGCGAAGTCGAGTATTAGAAGAGATATGGACTCAGGGCCAACAGAAGCTCCTAGAACTGGCACTGCAGCAGTATCCAAAGGGGACAGCAGAACGATGGGATAAAATAGCCAAATGTGTCCCTGGAAAATCGAAGGTAATGATAACTATTGCTGATGACTATTTTTCAATGCCACTTCATGATTGGGTGAAAAGTTTTTATGCAGAGTGGAGAAAAAATGGGAAATACTAAATAAAAAATAAATCAAAATGAGTGTGGGATAAAAACCTCTAATGGGTTGCCTCGCAATGTTTCACCCCTGTCCATTTGGAGATCATAGTCGGTGTTCCTTCACTTGGGGCCGCTATAAATCTATATATACAGAGAACTGCTCTTACGTGGCAACTCCTGAGGTGGTGGAGCCAGGACGTTTATGCGCTACATGGTCAGCCATTCATTTGAGATGAGGCTTGCTGGTTAGAGAGGTTAAGGTTCTACTTCCCTTCATGAGACTACTCCTTAAAAAAAATATGACCTCATATGGCTTCATGACCTTTTTTTTTTTTTATAATCAATGAGAGGTAAAACAAAATTAACAAATTAGTGGAGTCAAAATTTGCCTCAAAGACTGTTTCTATACATCTGGAAAACGTTAAAGCATTATTCCTATCAAAAACATACGGATATGCAATAAGTGTCTGAGTGATGTGGATCTCCACTCTTGGACCTGCACCTATGTTAAGAACAAGGGTTCCCTGATGGATCCGGCTTCTCATTCAGGCGAAGAATGAATGGAGAGGTGGCCACGTATGTGTTACACAAGAATCTGAGCAGGCAATGGATATTTCATAAATGGCTTATCTCCCATGCACACGACCGTAAAATCGCCCGTAATTACGGACTGCAATGACAGTCCATAATTACGGGCCCATTCAGTTCTATTGGCCGCGGACACCTTTCCGTATCGCTACGGATAGGCGTCTGTGCCGTAGAACTGTGCTGGGAATTATGGAGCACGTCAGTTTTTTTGTGTTTTCGGGCCGTGCGCCCCTACTTTGTATGGGAGCATGGCCCGAAAATGCGTGCGACCGTCAACAGCCGACTGCCCGCAATCGCGGGCCGTGATTACGGGCACAGCCGAGTGCACGGGGCCTTAGATGGGATTAACCCTTTAACCATTATAACTAATGAGCAGGAATTATGTGGACTGGTACTCTTAAATCACCTCAACTGGTGAGAATTTTTTTTGTCTTTTTGTATTATAACTATTGGCTACAGAGGTATCGTAGTCAAAGAGGGGAATTTATTAACCCTTCCTACGGCAGTTTTCTGGCTTCGAAAAGTTGCAAATGTATCAAAAGTCGGAATTTGTGGGAAAAAATTACAACTTTTTGTGCATTTACGCCACCTGCTACAGTTTGCAGAGCAGGCAGGGCTTAATGGAAGGATCGTGGTTGCCGAGGCCTGACAAATTTGCTATAATTCATAGTGGAAATCTACGCTTAGATCTCCGCTTCAGGTGCACAGCAGAAGATACGCCTAGTTTAGTAAGAGACGTGCTCATTAGTATTATGTGGCAAATGGAGAAGCGGACACCTGACCAGCTTATGTGTGCAGGTGACATTTAGTTCTTCAGAAAGCGATGGCTATAGAAGTGTCTGCCAGATTAAGATCTAACAATGTCACATTCCTTCTGAAGGAACGGTCTACGGCTGATATTACTCGTGGGCCTTATTCAATATAAAAAAAACAAACAAAGGTTTCGGGGACCAACAAGAAGCCACCATGAAAGCCATTAGTGCACAAGGCGGACGCTTTGATCTCAAGTACAGTTGAGTGTATACTGTGGTTCCTTTCTATGCCTTTGATTCAGGCTTATAGAGGCCACTCCACAAGTGGTTGGCCTTATTTGACAGACGTCCATATTTGCTCTTCGTAAGCAATTTTGAGAAATTCTCATTTCTCTTCCTGCCCTGTCCTCCTTTTTCTGTTCACTATAATCACTGTGGCCATGGTTACCAGCACAGACATCCTACCACAATGGCAGTCAGATGAGGTTATAGAGCGCACAACACAAGCTCCAACATCTGCCCGATTCTTAAGGACATAAGTATCCAAATTACAGACTTCGTTCGTGTTCATTCAGGGTTTTGATGAACTGGATGGATTTCCCATAACCATATTAACTTCATATTTTTTCCTAGAAAATATATTCACAGTATCTGTGCATTTACTAGAAAGCTGAAACCAGAATATAATCCTTTGATAACCAAAATCTTCCTTTCCAGCACACACCATGTCCTTGATGAATGCTTGAATGAATTCTTACGTGAGCTATTCTTTTCATTCCTGCTATTATATCTCCTTTATATCTGGGCCTCACTATTGTTAAAAAAACGGTTTTTGTATTAATTAAATGATTATTCCAATCATTGACATTTATGGCGTATCTGTATCTCCCACTTATTGGGAGTAAGAGTGTCCCATAACGCCCGTTGTGTCAAGATGAAGAGAGGGGGTCAAGCATGCAAGCTGCTTTCTCCATTAAAGGGATTGTCATCAGGACAACCCCTGTCTATATACTCTATTAGGGTATTTGGACATCATATTAGGGGTTCTCTTGGGACCAAATCTCCCTCTTGCATTTTAATGGCCACATGTAATGCTACATTTCCAGTTGTGGCTGCTGCATGGTCTTCGGAGATGGACCCACAGCTCTCTGATTGGAGGGGTTATCTGTAATGAGACGACCTCTTTTAGGTCAGTGGGGAATACAGAAACAGCCGTGCTAGTGTGCGGGATCAGACATTTATGACTTATCCTAGGGATACACCTTTAAGATGTCCAAAATACGTAATTCCACATATTTTAGTCCAGAATTTCTACACTGGAGACTGAACTCTAGACTACAGGTAGTTATAACGTTGTGTCTAAGCAGCGCCTCATTGAAATACACCCATGAAGAATGGAACAATTTCCGTAGAAGCAGTATATTCTGGAACTGTTAGAGATGAGGTTTCCCAATATATGTGGCTCCATAATCGAAGCGTCACATTAACAACACAATCTGGAGATGTTGGTCATATTGCACAGACCAAGTGGACTTCAAATGCCTGAGAGTGGTCTCCAGCTGTTCATAAACCCTCAGCATACTGGCCGTTGAAGTTTCAAGACCACTAGAGTCACTGCTATATATGATCCTACTGGCTTTTTCTAAACTATCTATGGGAGAATGGTTTGATGGGATCTCCTTGTTTTTAGCGAGAAATATATAGAGGCAATGAAAATCTTACCATGTGACCTCACTCTTTATATATGATTTAATCCACCTACTTTAGGTACCTTTCAGATGGCTGTAATGGTGCCGTACATTAGCATCCTTATTATGGTTCCAAAACTTGGCCCTTCTGCGTTCCCAGTGAACCCAACTCCATATATCACCATAGGGTTGTGTTTGGTTCAGTAGAGCTGCAGAAGGTCTGGGTATTGTGACCATAATATAGACGCTAATATACGGTCATCTGAAACGGGCATTAGACATACTGTAGTGTCTTAGGTCTATTGCAGTAACACTGGTTGTTTTCTCCCTTTTCTGCACTTAGTTGGAGGTCAGATCACACGACAGTGGGTAAATGCCCTCCCTCTACTGACCCTTTTAGTGCAATCACACTTCTCGATAAGTCGTATCATTTTTCTGTATTCTTTCCCTTTGTTAGATGTAAAAAGAGTCTGGGTTACAGCGGCTTATCGAGACTTGCAGTAATAGGAGGCTTTATGGTGTAACCCTCCACTGCAGAAGAATGTGTTGTATCCAGATCTCCGTCATACAGTGTAACCCTAGATCTAGTGTCAGAAGGTCTGCAGATGCCACGTGTGATGGTGACGGCTCTATGGGTAGTAACAGATTTTTCTGTCTTCTTTCCCTGCAGGAGGACAGTATATGTAGGTATAAGATGCTGGTAGAACTGGTACAAAAGAAGAAACTGGCAAAAAGCTGAGTCTGGACGATGAAGATGGCATGGAGAAAATGGATGTACAAGCCGTTACTTGGACCTCAGTATTCTCTTTGACATTCATGTGCCTTAGAATTAAATATATGAATTTTAAAACAAATGCCATCTTTATGTGCGGAATAATAAAAAAACGAAAAACTATTTTTATATCATAAACTGTTTAGCGCTTTTTTTCCCTTTCATTCTTTTGCATATTGTACAAATATTAAAAGGGGTTGCTCACTTTTTGTTAGAAGGGTCCCCAAAAAATAAGCGGATAGCTGTGGGGGTCCTACTGTTGGCACCTTCATTGGTCAACTGTAATTGATGGGTGAACTTGGCAGTAAGTATCCAATTCCCCAGCAGCGCCACCACAGGAGAAATGAAACATTACACAATTTTTATTTATATCCATGGGCTGTTTAATGCATTGACATGTTGAGTCCTCCAAAGTGAGACGCTCTTTATACCTGCTCTGGATAATAGATGAGGATCCTGAATGGAGGGGCCTCTCTATTAAACCAGAATTGCATAATATTGTATTTGAAAATGGGTTTTCCAAACCTGATAAACCCTTTCATATACCTACATGCAAATGTATAATGTTGATCTGTTATGACGTGACTCCAGATAAGGTAAACTTTACAATTACACTAAACAACTGTTAGAAGTTCTCATGTACTAGCAGAAATGTGTCTAAGTGCTGTAAAAAAACAAAACAATTGGTCGATTTTAAGATGTACCGCACTGTTCTAGAACCGCTTCTATTGAACATCACAATGGTTTTTACATTTGGTTTTTCCTGCAGCGTTGGGTTCATGTGTTCATCATAGAGCGGGTTCCCCCTATACTACCCTGAGCGCAGAGCCCCTGCAAAGGACAAGTGGATGTTATCAGCTTATTGCCAGAGGTTCACGTGGGGATTGTTCTACTGCAACAACCCTTTTTGCACTTCCCGGTGCTTGTGCAGAACATGCTAATAAGACCCCTATTGTGCTGCACCGCCACTGAATCTCTGAATATTTAAAGTCAAATCTATTGAGGGCCTAATATCCTATTGATGATGCCAGTGATGTTTGGATGTGCTGTGGGTTTCTGCTGCATGGTAACATCTGCCCACAGTGAGATCCATAAAAAAAAAAACATAAAATCCGGCACGTGTAAATGTGGCCTAAAAGAAACCTCTGTAAATTCTCACTCCGTAGATTTGATTGTTCTACAGCATCAAACATGCAAAGTTCTAGAATGATCAGGATGACTCCTAATAATCGAGGAGATGCAATGAGCAGTTTATATGGGAATGGTAAAAATCGGACCCGTTCTTCTAGCTATGAGGTTTGAGCAGAGACCTAATGTCATTCTGCTGGTGTCACTGTTGATGAACCTGTGCTAGAGAGCTGACGTTTATGCTCCAGCCATTTGTGTCTGTATATCCAATTTGCAGTTGCTTTTTCAGTAGGTTTGGACATGTAACCATCATTCCTGCCTACATATGTAACCATTATAGTCGATAGCTTCCAGGCAAACTGAGAAACCAGAGACGCTGCAGGCTACGAGTGCAGAGATGTCTCCAAGATGTAGTCGGGTGATGTCAGCCGTCAAGAAGAATAGCACCAGGTCAATTTTTGAATTAATTAGTAATGCCTATTTTAAATCAAT
This sequence comes from Rhinoderma darwinii, assembly GCF_050947455.1. Classification (NCBI taxonomy): domain Eukaryota; kingdom Metazoa; phylum Chordata; class Amphibia; order Anura; family Rhinodermatidae; genus Rhinoderma; species Rhinoderma darwinii. Next base: position 320,697,604 of record NC_134691.1, read on the forward strand.
GGTTCACTGGCAATCAAATGGTTAACACGACCATAATCAACATGATTTTCCCTTCCTGGCACAAGCTTGTTATATCTATGATGGAAAGAAGCTCAAGGCTCCGGCTGCAGGAAGTCTTCTGTGTTGTACTGAGGATCTGGAAGGTTTAGACGTTGTGGGACAGTTTGTTGCATTATCCCCAATTTGTCAAATAAAACACCACGTGGAGGGGGCACGTGTGTGTGTGTGTGTGTGTGTGTGTGTATATATATATATAACGTGTCATTGTGCTGATGGTCGACAGAAATGGTGCAATTATTGACAGACTTGTGCCTTATTAGTGAAAAATGGAAAACTGTATACGAACGTGGCTCTGTACTATATATTGGTGTACATCCACCAACATTTCATGGAGACAACCTATTAGCGCAATTCTAAAGAGCCCCGTCATTCATTCAATGTGTGGGGGACCCAGCTCAAGGATTCCCACCACCACCATTTACATATCCTTAAGATATGTCAGAAGGTTTCTACGAAGAAAAAAAAAATATCTCTAACCTTTTCTGGAGCAAGGCAATCCATGCTAAATGGCTCCTTTTGTAATGACTCTTTCTTAGGGTGTTTTTTTGTTTGTTTTTTTTATATTAGTCAAATTATATATATATAAAAAATTTGTGTGGCACATATGGGACTTTAATATGGCACCAAAACACAAGCAGAATCTTTTTAATTATTAACATTTTATATAGGGGGAAATCAACCAAAAATAGGAAAGAAATTGTAATTTAGCTTTTTTTCCTCCCTTCCATTTGGTAGTTTAATATGGTTGGTGTAATAAAAATGAACCAATTTATGCCACAAAATAATCCAGAATATGACACCGCGAATCCATAGCATAATTTATGTTTCACATGCAGGTTTGCCATGGGTTTATGTGGGGGAAAAAAATGCATGGTCCATTACATTACCATTTCCATGGTATTATTCCCTTCTTTGTACATTGTAAGGGCAATGGGGCAAATTTACTCTGTCCGCCTCTACAAAGTGTTAGTCAGTGTAAACTTAGGCCAGACAGTCAGAAGATGCACCAATTGTATCAGTTGTGCGCGCTGTATGACCAGTTTGGTGCACCTATCTTGACTTTGGTACTTTTTAGGCCCGCCCTTTCATGTGTCTCTGGAGGGGTGCAGACGTCTGTTCTAAAGTGAAATGCTCTATATTTCGGCACATTTTTCAGCAAATTTTAGGCGCAGACAGTAATAAAGCCGCCCTTTTTTTTTGGGAGACAAAAAAAAATGTATTTGTTTGTGTCACTGTGGAGCAATTGATTGAAAGATTAAAAACGTATAGATCACTGAGCAGACGACTTTGGAGAGTTGTACGTGATGAAGAGGATGGAGTGGCTGCCGGTCGTGTTGCGGTTGCTAGGTTACAGTCTCTGAAGATCACTTTCATCATCACCTTTGTAAGGACTCTCACTTTTGATGAAAGACTTTGACAGGAGCTATTTGAAGATTCGATTCTGGTCGTGTTCACATATTGCATCCCAGGGGGACTTCCTGCGATTCCTGCAAATTGGAATCTGGGTTCCACTTTTAAGACTTCTAACTGCATAATCCTCCATCAACGTCCTTTTAATATTACCTTGGAATTGACCATGAGGATTCTTTTACACCTTCTCGGCATTTCACTATTGTGTCCCAGTCCATGTATCTGTAATATGGAAATCCTCTACACTCCGTGAATTTCAGGCCACGAATTCACGAACTACAAGACAAACTATGTGGCTGACGTTGTTACTATTACGCCAGAATATGCAGTGCAAGAGATTATTCCACGTCTGTCATGTTTTATTGTCTTCACGTTAAATACTCTAGAACCTGAAATTGAAAGCAAAATCTTTACGGTGGCAAAAAATTACTATATTGGTGGTATCGGGATTAGAAAAACATGGCTGCTTTTTTCCCCCCAGAAACCGAGGCACATTGAAATGAATGGGGCTGAGCTGCTATACCACATACAACCAGTGGATTGGTGTGGCACTATTTCTAGGAGAAAGCAGCCAAGTTTTTCTAATCCTGCAAAACGCCTTAAATTGTGTATTTTAGCGAGGTTGGCGCACCGTTGCTGCAATGGTGATTGTTCCACCAAGTCATAAGTTTATGCAAAGGATTTCAACAGACCCAATGCTTCTTTCTCCCAGGGTCTGCCCAAAGGGTTCGATCAGGTTACTCCCATAGATGTCAGGTCGTTATGTGATCACACTAAATTGGCTGGTTCACCAGACTTCCGGGAGTTCAGTTTTTTTTTATGTGGAAACCGTGTCAAAATATGGCCGAAAATGCCTCCCATTGGGAGGCGGAAGCGTTGTTTTTCCCGTGAGCGTAACAATCCGTCTCGCAGGAAAAAGGAAGGGACATGCCCTATCTTCGGGTGTCTATGCCTCTAACCTCCCATTGACATCAATGGGAAGCAGAGAAAGCGTATTTCGTGTTTTTTTTTGCCTGCGGCGCTCAATCGGCGTGCAGGCAGAACAAAATCTGCCTCAAAATTCCAAACTGAATTTTGAGGCAGATTTTCCACCTGCAAAAAACTCTGTGAGAACCCGGCCTAATGTGTATGACCATCATTTGTGTGAGACGGACGAGTATCTGCCAAGAGTCTTAAACTTGAATGATGACCGATAAGGAAACGCTTACGATGTTTGGGGGTCTCAGATTTACTGCATAGAGGGCCACACAAGGAAACATGAAGGTGGAAACCAAACCAACTTCCCCAACTGTTTTCAGCCAGGCTCAGGGTATGTTCACACGCACTGTTTTCAGACGTAATTTGGGCGTTTTACGCCTCGAATTACGCCTGAAAAAACGGCTCCATTACGTCTACAAACATCTGCCCATTGCTTTCAATGGGTTTTACAGTGTTCTATTCCCACGAGGTGTTATTTTACGTGTCGCTGTCAAAATACAGCGTGTAAAAAGATGCCCGCAAAAAAGAAATGCATGTCACTTCTTGGAATGTTTTTGGAGCCGTTTTTCATTGACTCCATTGAAAACTAGCTCCAATAACGTCCGTAAAATATGCAGCGAAAAACGCGAGTTGCTACAAGAACGTCTGAATATCAGAAGCTGTTTTCGCCTGAAAACAGCTCCGTATTTTCAGACGTATTTTGCTAAGCGTGTCAACATACCCTTAATCTCTTTATTTACTCCAGATTTGGCTACTGCAGCTTTTCAAAAACCCCCAGAAAAAAAACCAGAAAAAAAAAAACATAGGACGAGTTACGAGGCCGATTCCTCCACAGTTGAGATTTTTGGTGCCATATCCTAGTTGCAATAAAAATTGAGTAATATTCAGCTATTTTATTTCCCGCCTAGATTCTATATATTCTGCTGGATATGATGTCTCAGCCCTGGTTCATTGCATTACATTATTTGGCAGCGTATCTCCCAGGCTTTTCGTGAACTTACAGCTTCTGTCTGGAAATATATTTTGGTTGGCGCTTGAAGCCCTCATTTAAATTTGAGATATTACTCAAGTAACATTTACAGGATTTTATTAAAGGAAAGTAAAACCCCATTTAAGAGAAGCTGAGGTTTTGGGAATAAGAGATTGAAAAGCCAAAAACCTAAATTACTCTACACAGAACAGTAGCCATGGCACCTGACCCAGCAACAGGGCAAGCAAAGGGAGATGGTGCCCACCCGTCTTCTATGGAAACTGGTATAAGAAAGTTTCTCCAGTGAGCCTACAATTCTATATTATACATTGGACAAAAAAAAAGTGAACATCATTTTGTTGTGTAAAATGTTATATCTATCATTATATAATATCTTTCAGCTCCATTTTCTGATACACGGCTTCAAATCCCCTGAATAGATCGCGTTAAATTATAATATTCTGGCTGCCTGATGCCACCACTAGAGGGAGCTTACAGCATACAATTATATATTGCATTCAATAATAAAACTGTATGCAGTAATCCACTAGGCTCCCTCTAGTGGTGGATGCAGGTAATCAGAATTTACTCATGTAACTATATTCAGGGGATTTGGAGCTCTGGATTAGAAAAGTGCTCAAATCACTACAAAGCTATATGAAAACAATTTGCACAGAATGTGGGACCTAAAGGGGATAAGGTATAACTTCACTTTAAAGGCGTTATCCCACTACAATGATTTGCGTGTGGGGCCCTAGCAGTGAGACCCCCACCTATCTGACATCTATAGCCTATACTATACATTTTTGCAGAGGCATAATTGTTTTAGGGGTTCAGTTAAGGCTTTGTGAGCAGTTATATGGCCGTGCACGGACTGTTAGGGCATGTTCACACGTGGCTGAATTGCAGTGGAAAGTCCGCAGTGGAATTCTCCAGCGGCTGTTTTTTACATTTGTATCTATACATTTTTAGGCAAGTTAGTTCAGACATTGCGGAAAACTCAGCTGCGGACTATAGGCTGTGGTGCGTAATTTTCCCCACGCAGCATGCACTGTCTGTTGCGGAGAAGCTGAATTTCATCGCGGATTTCAGCCTTTGCAATGCAAAAACTGAAATCTGTGGCAAGTCCTCTGTGATATCTGCAACGTCTGAATTACCTGTCAAATATGCAAATACTGGTCCAGATTCATTGCGCAATTGCCCCAAATCTGCACCAACATTTGCAGCGGAAAACCTCCGCCACGTGTGAACGTGCCCTAACATGGGTCTGAAGAAATGCTCGCCATTGCTCAAGATGTGAAGATCCTTCTCTTTTCTCTAGATGTGCACCCGGCGGACATACCAGCAACGGATATATTTGTATTGAAGATTAAAGAATTGAGATCCCAGCTTATTTTCATTTCTTTAAAAAAATTTACAGAAAAAACCCCAGAGCTCTGAGTAGTGGGCTTCAATGTAAGAAAAAAAATTATTCACGTGGCTTTAAGGTTCCCGACACGATTTTACTGCCCTTGTGTTCTTCCATCGAGTTAATTAAAACTCCAAAGCAAATGGACCATTAACGTGTATAAATATATATATCTGAAGGGCAATGATCCGCTCTTCAAGGCATTATTGAGAAAAAGCAAGTGCGGCCAAACTTTTACATATACCCATCCCCCAATACATACAATAAGTCATCATCGCTTGTGTTGCCAGGTTTGCCAAAGCGACCGATCAGATTTCCCAGCGGAAGGAATAAAGCGCACAGCCGGTGCAGGGTCAGGACTCCGCACCCTTTGGTCCCTTTTGCTACAGTCCACTCTTTGCCATGAAAACATATTACACAATGGATGACACCTGGAGCAGATAATTCTTAGCAGTCTTATCTTAAAAAATCCCTGGTAATAAAATCCCCTCATTGCAGAGAGCGCGGGCTGCATTTAATATACAGATGTTGATGCCATCAGACTAAATTATATTCTGTAATCTTGGAAGTGGTACCCTGCCAAGCCCATGATTAATAGGGTGCTAGTAATGTTAGGGCAAGGATTCCTGCTCTTTGCATCGTGAAATAAAATATGGTGTACTTTGATCTGCTTCTTCTAAATGCATTGCACATATGGAAGGCCAATGGTACTGGTTATTGCGAAATCTTTAATAAAAACTAAAATCAACGTTCCTGCCACATCATAAACGGACAGTTTTACTGCGCGCACAAAAGAATGTTTTACGGAGTGACGATGAACTCGAAAATTCCACGATGACGTCCTCAAGCTGAACACAAGTACAATGTGCATCCTGCTCTCAGTATTCCGCTTCATATGTGGAGACGGCGGCCAGTACAGCGCCAGTGTCAGAGGATGGCGGACTAACACCGCACGCAGCTCTCCTGCCGTTTTATTACATAGATGACGAATTTCTCTACTGCAGTTTTTGGAAAAAGAAGCCAAATCCAAAGAGGGATTTTGGTGTATTGGGCATTGAACTATCAGAATCCTGTATCTTGGATCCAAGTTTTCCAGATTTTTGGTATTTTCATGAAACTAAAATTTGTAATTCTGCATTACACTGCTATGGAATAACATTACATTCCAGTACTTATTATTTTTTCCAAGGCGTGGTCTGGTTTAGAAAACCCCTTTTCATTCACCCTATTTGAATTCTGAGTCAATAGAGGGGGTCCTTTGTTCAGGTTCAAGAGCATCTCTGGAAGACCCAGCATTACCTGGATAGGTGTAATGCTTAATTTCCCCTGTGGTGGTGCTGCAGGAGAATCAAACACTTACTCCCGGGGTTCCTCCACAGTTTATGGAAAGAAACTATGAGGTCCCATAAATTTCTGCCAGGCTGTTTGTTTTAGGCGCTTGCAGACCAATCTAAAAATGTAGAAGTTTAGATCAGACTTTTCCTTTAAAGCTTCACCTATGGAACAATCCAGTGGAAACCCTTGTAAATAAACCTATACCAGGTATAGCTACAGCTTCTGAGCACATCTACTGCAGGAGTTGCCAAACTTTTTCAGTATGGGATCTACTTATCTGCAGATCCAGGATTATGTAAACTACTAAGGGACCAGGGAGAGGTAAATGTATGGGGTACCTGGTGGCATGTCAAGGAAATGGAAGGCTAGACCAGCACCACTGCCGCAGAACTGGACCGGTGATCACGTACATCCCAAGCCCAAAGTGCAATTCTATAGAAGATTCCAAAACGACTGCACTCCCGTCCCGGATACAATGTGATGAGTCTTTATTGCACTGATATACCTGTATTACAAAGTAACTGTATCGCTACAATAAAGACCAATTGATGGTCATCCCGAGTGCTGCGGTTTGGGAATTTTCGATGGAATTACACCTGGTGGCATAGCACCAAGATTTAATAGTCCCCACTTTAAAGGTCTTCCGGGAGATTACAATCTACTATGACCTACTGGGTTTTGTATCAAAATGGTCTCAGAGAAATAGCGGTTTTGCCATCGTTCTTATGGAAACGTCACTGACAAAAATAAACATGGACTCTTCTTCTGTTTGTATAGGACGCTCAATCTTTCTAGTGGTTAAAATAGCCCCATCCCTTTTTTTCCATAGTTAGTGCTTCACCCGCACTAGCACTGGAGAGGAATCCAAATGAGATCCTGGGACTTTTTTCCACCCTATCCTATTCTGTCAATGTCAGAGAATTAGGAGGATGTGCTGGTCTAGGATTATAGTTACATACCTTTTATCATCCAGACGACACATTTTCTCGGTTCTATCGCTGGGTCCTATGGATTGCTGAGACATAGGGAGGTTTCGTTCCATTGCAACATCTTCCAGATGGGTTTTGGTTGTTGCTATAATGAAGTTTTGTCTCATCTGTAGATTCCTGATAAAAAGCTGCGGATGTGAGCGGTATAAGCCGATGCCCCCGCTCCCCACCCACCCACCCACACAACTATCTGTATACACGTGCAACTACAAAGCCGTGTGTGATACAGAGCGGAGGAGGGAGGCCACGGTGACCCCTGCAGCCTTGTAATTATCTAGTAACGCAGCCGTACATTATTAAAATTTATTCTGAAAACTCCTGTACATTTCTCTCAATACACATGGATTTCGACATGTAAGTAATCGCACAAACCAATTTGTTAAAGCAGTTGGTGACAATACAAAACTGGAGCACACTGTCCGCATCTTACATAAGAGTACAAAAATCACTTTACCAAGGTCTTAAAATCCCCCTAATAATATAAAAATAAATTAACTTTAATTTGTATTTTTTTTCATTTGCCGATTAGAAATATTACAAATCAAAATATTATTGTTTCTATATGAATTTGTCTTTTCTTAACCATACAAAACAGATTCACAAAAAAAACTAAAAATGAAAAAAACCTTATGTACAGAATGAGGTAAGGGCTGAGCGGTAACCTGCGAGACGTCACTGAGGAAACGCGTGGTCGCGGTCAGACGCACAGTGGCGGTCAGATTGCAGTGGAGTCTATTTCCCTATTACCATTAATAATGCAAACAGTTAACTACAGATCAGTAGTCCTCCTCCCGCCCGCCTGGTCACTATAGCTCTGCATACGATGATATGGAGCCGGGCCGCAGGGTTTCAATGACATTAACCATTGGGGAGCAACTCAAAAACCAAAGTCACATTCCTGGATATATTTACCCATTGTACTCACAGGACGGCAGATGGATCAGTAAAGTGGACCAGTCATTGAGGTTTTCTGTAGATTAAACTTACATTGTTTTTCAATTCCTCAACATTTCCAAAACCTCTGCTTTTGTCAGTGAATGTAAGCATTCTAGGTTTACAACCAGAGGATGAATCCCTGTCCGAACAGTAATGAGCTGTATGAACAGCAAATTCTCAGGACATGATTTTGGCCCGTGAATGTTTCTATTCAATGACGAAAGCAGAGGTCTTTAATTTTGGAATTCTGTTCTCCTGACCAGTCCTAAAGAAGTTGTACCAGCAGAATAGATTATTATTGCATTACTGGTGAGGGTCCTACTGATCGGTCCAGATACCTCTGTTCCTCCTGAATGCACCCTCCACAGTGAGGGGTTTGAATGGAGCTGTGGTCAAGCAAGTGGCCAACACACCATTCAATGTCTATGGGATTGACCGAAACAGCCCAGTGCAATACTCGGCTGTTTCCGTCATTCCCATAGACTTTGAGTGGAGCTGCAGGGACTACTCTGCAGTCGAGCAATGAAGACAAACAGGGGGGTTGAGATCCCCATTCTCGTGATTGATTAGGGTCCCAGCGATTGGACAATCATCACCTATCCTGTGGATAGATAATAGTCAAGTCTGAGAATACCCCTTTAAACCCCTCTATAACATCTAGATCATATGGAAAGGGGTTGTCATTATAAGACAATTCTTGTCCATATGATATAGATGTTATCCCTGCCTGGGGGGACCCCCCCCCCCCCACTATGAGTCAGAACAGAGAGTATTTGGTCTGTTCTGGCGGGCTTGAGCCCTCTATATATTACAGATGAATGGCCCCCCATGTAATACCATATTTCCCCAGCAGTGGCCGCTACAGGGGAAATACCTGTCTGGCCACGCCCCAACATAATAACCCGGTTCTAAACTGAGAGGTGTTGTGTCTGATGAGACAACCCCCATGAATATGAAAAGTAGGAAAGTAACCAGACTCAGAGAAGAAGGAAAACCATCTCTGGGAATGTTTCCCTTCTTAGATGATCTTCGTTTCGATCCCATTTTTGGTATTTAAGGACGGACGGGCCAAACAGAATTCCTGATGTGAACATAGAACGCTGCATTACACCAAGAATAGGAATTACATAAAACTGGAGAGCCCCTTTAATGAATGATCAGGTCACTCCGCACCACGGTGGTTCCTCGTGTCTGGGACATACGGAGCAGTTACAGAGCTTTTCCTCATCAGTTGCTTCCTAATGTCAGAGGGTTTTTATAAAGGGGCAGATTCAGAAAGTATTCCAGTAGCGGAGAAGCCGCTAATCCTTCGGGAATAGAACATGATTATTACACTTTTTTTTGTCTCAGCTTAATTTTTTTTTTTTCGAAACATACAGGGGAAAGGAAAAAATACATTTTTGTGGGACTAAATAACTTTTAAAGTCAAGTTTTCCAATTTCCAGCTGTATTTTCTTCTGTCTCCGGTAATTTGTGGATCTAGACGCCTTTCATTTGCTTAGGTCAGCAAACTCCCGGTATTGATCATGGCAAGAACATGCACTGTCCAGCCTTAAAGGGGTTGTCTCATAACAATATGAGAGTCGCTGTGGCCCCAAGACCCCCAACAAACAGCTGATTTGGCCAGCTATACATTTCCTCTGCAGCAGCCACTACAGGGGAAATGTAGTATTACACTGTGATCATTGAAATAAACGGCTGCCCATGTAATACATGGAGGTACCGAGTCCACCAAAGAAAGAGGCAATGCTTGTTAGCGGATCTCCGCTCTCACTCATACTGAGAGGGGTCCCAAGAAGCACACCCCCCTCTATAATCTCTTAATAGAGCCATATGGATAGGGGTTGTCATGATACCCTAGCAATAGGAGGAATATAAAACATGGCTGGCGTGGTGCATTAACCAGTACATTGCTGAACTGAGTCAATGGTGGGATTCCCAGCTGGAATAAAACGTCAAATGCGGCTACTCTCAGTGCTGGGAATACCTACCTTACTGGTACATTAACCTTGTAAATTCCAGATATTAATTCTTTCCATCTTGAAACTGGCAGTATTCATTTGCTACAAAAAGATGGGTCCATAGAATTAGTTATCTAACGCAAACGCCAAAGTTTTAGGAATTCTTTCCCCGGTTGCATAATTCATTGTTCAGAAATAAATAAACATGAACCACGGCCAATATTAGTGGCATAGCAGATGGAGCTTCTAGTGCAATGTGAATGATTCCTGGGGTCTTGCCTCACGTCTGCCATGGGAACCTCAGCAACAGGCACTTTCAATGGAATAACATGGCGCCGTCCCCGCGCCAACCCTTCTGTCATTTCTTACTATAGTCTGCAAAACCGATCATCAACTGCTGGAAACACGCCTGGTAACAATCATATTGTTCATGAATACCTTTGAGTGACCAGTAGCAGAATCGCACCAAGGTATCACAGGCGCCCCCTAGCAGTGAAAAGTCACGAGTCATGTCCAGCATTTCACTCATGCGGACACCAGTGTTTTTACCTTTCTCAGACTTGATACAGCTCAGTTTCAGTGCAACAAAGCAACAAGAAAGTTACAACGAATAAATATCTGAAGCCTTGTGAGGCTGCCGTCATTTTCTCTCCCCTCCGAAATAGCGGGCCCATGAACGCTCTGCAATGTATGTGCTGATCCCCGATCTGTCGGAAGGGTGACCGTGAATATAAAGTAAAGTCAATAGGTCTTCGTTTGCATTGTTTCTTTGCTACAAAAAGGAAGACGTTGGTTTTCAGAAAGTGAAGTGCCGGGTGGAAGCATTGAGCTCGGCTCATCTCACGCATCAACTCTTATCTTGCATAACTGGTCCATTCTTCTCTCCGAGTCTCTGAGGAAAAGGAACATATTCAATATATTATAATCAGTACTCTGATGTAGCAGAGTTGCGATTGTCAATGTGGTAGTGCCAAGTTTCTCATTCAGCACAACCAATAATATAACGAAGCCCTTTAATTCACAAATCCAGCACTGCTACCTCAGGTTTCAAACAACATCTCAAAATCTCCTAATCGTTGCTGATCGGTGGGGATTTGACCGTTGGGACCCTAACCGATCATGAGAACGAGGGTCCCCGCTCCATTCACTGTCTATGGGAGGGCTGGAGATAGTAGAGTACAGCGCTCGCATGTCTCCGGCAGTGCTATAGAGAATGAATAGTGCAGCAGGACACATGTACAACCTGCCACTTCATTCATTCTGAGGAAGGGGACCCTCGTTCTCGTGATCGGTGGGGATCCCAGCGTTCGGACCCCCACCGATCAGCATGTTATCACCTATCCTTTGGTTAGGGGATAACATTTTATCTTGGGACAACCCCATTAATAAAAGATCTCACACTCCTGAAGGACTAGAAAACTTCAGAGCTAAACCTAGGAGGACAAACCATTTCCAATACAAGTCCATTAGATCAGAGGTTTTTTAGCAATTAATAATTAGCATATTGGATTGGAAAAGGTTAAGGAACCTATTAATACAGATCTCCAGAGATATGACCAATACTCCGTATACCTGTAAAGCTATGCAATCCAGACAGGGTAGTGTTAAAAGGATTATCACCTACTCACAGCACAAGTGATAAATATTAGACCGCTGGTGTCCCTACGGCTGGGACCCCTATGAATACTAGTACAGTGATTCTGAGACCCCCATTTCTCCTCACCAGCAGGACCGCAGAGTGTATGTATGGAGCAATGGTCGCGCACGCGTGCTGCCGCTCAATACAACTCTATGGGAGTTATGTAAACATCCAAGTGTGAGTATCCGTAACCCCCATAGAGTTGTGTGCAGGCAGCACGAATGCTCGACCGCCGCTCAATCCAATCTTCTCCCTCACGGTCGTGCTAGTGATGAGGAATGGGATCCCCATATTAGTGATAGGTGGGGTGTCCCAGCAATCTAAAATGTATTACCTATTCTGTGGATAATTCACGAAGTACTCATAAGAGCTACATTCACTAAATTAAATATTTAACACCATATTTTACAGATTGATAAGTCCTCATGCACACGAACGTGCTTTTGCGGCCGCAATTCCCCCGAAAATCCACGGGAGAATTGCGGCCCGATTCATTTCTATGGGGCCATGCACACGACCGTAGTTTTTACGGTCCGTGCATGGCCCGGGAGCCTGGACCGCAGAAAGAACGGGCATGTCTTATTACGGCCGTCTTCTGCGGTCCGGGCTCATTGAAAATAATGGCCGCGGCCATGTGCATGGCCCGCGATTTGCGGGCGGCTCGCGGCTGGCAGTCCGCTGCCGGCCGACCCGAAAATCACGGCCCTGCACATGGCTACGGTCGTGTGCATGAGGCCTAAGTGTAGAAGTGCAGAGACAAGTGCTGATACCCATGGTACCTTCATTGCTTCCCAGGAAGACTGCGCCCGCATGGCACAGAAGACACTTACTGCGACTTTGTGAGCCGTGTTGTCGGCGTGCATGGCTAGAAAAGGGTTGGTAGTGGAGTGCAGAGCGGTGGCCTGAGCTCCGGCCAGTAGATTGCCGAGTGGTAAATGAGCTGTGGCCGGGATCTGCAGCTGCTGAAGATCAGGTTGGTGGTGCTGCTGCTGGGAGTGTTGGTGCTGCTGCATTATCTGATATAACAGAGCGTGGTGCTGCTCCTGGGGCGACAAACAACAGTCAAATAAATACACACAGTTGATTCCTTGGACTGTCCGCATCTCTAGAGACAATTGTGTAATCATGGCAGAAACCATACAAATATCGGTTTTAGTTCTGCCGCACCTATATCATTCAATGATGTTCAACAGAAAGATGAACTTTATTTATATTTACAAAACACATCCTAGTGATGGCATAAAAACCACCACTGGGGGGCAGGCTGCTCTACAACGCTTGTTTTACCAGAAGTTAGTTCTTACTCAACTTTAACATGATTATTGGATATTTATGAAAACTGATGCGCAGGTTAAAAAAAAAACTTCTTCCATTAAATGATGGATAGACATTTTTTTTCTGTATTGTTTTATGAGGCAATTATCACATTTTTGGGTGTTATGTCGCTGCAACATCTGGAACGCCCTCCCCACCCTGTGGTTCTACTAGACCAAACGCCGATACCTACAGAACACTACGGTGATCCAAGTTCAATTTAGTAAAACCAGGGGGTCCAGGTGTTGTGGCCATAATAGGGACCCTAAGAAACGGTCCTATAATGAATGTGTAAAGCAGTCTTGGTAACTCTTACCGGTGTCAGCTGCTGGGCGCTCAGGAGTTGCTGGAATTGCTGGTGTTGCTGATGAAAGAACAGCTGTCTTTGCTGGTCCGAGAGGAGACCCAATCCTGAGGCACTGCAACAAGAAACAGCTTTGTATATATACCATTGTGGCGTTAAGTGCAAACCCCACCTAATGTACCGACCACTACGTAGAGGTGGCTTGAGGGACGGCGAAGCGGCACAAACAATTACAAAGCTAAAAAGCCTTTAGCAGCCTCTCCCCACATAGGTAACATTTGTCTGGCCTTACCTGTTTGTTAAAGTAGAAGACATTGGGTGTGTAACATTAGGCAATATTGTCCCATGAGTAAGAGCAGTAGTTTGGGGTAACGTAGCAGGAGTCTGAATCACTCCGTTCAAAGCCCCAACAATGCCATTAATCGCCAGCTGATTTGCTGGAAGAGCTTCAATTATTGCACCCACTCCCGACACGGCAGGAAGAGCGGGCGTGACTGACTGAATGCCACTTGTTAGTGTTCCCATGGTGACACCATTGATTCTCTGAACCCCTTGGACTTGTTGTGCTGGACTCTGACGATCAGGGGGCGGTGTGGAGAGTGAGGAAGAACTGCTGGTGCTTTGCCTGCTTGATGTGAGTTCCTTAGAAGGGTTAAAAAAAAAACAATAATTCAAGGTTACTGATATACGTGCTACAATGTCTACACAAACTCAAAACAAAGACCACCCCCCCCCCCTCCAATCTGACTTTTATTACGTCTGACTGCGATTTGATAAAAGGCAATGATGGGAGAAGCCTTTTAATCACAAGAATTAGACATATCGATTCATTTCAAACCAAAAACATTGGCAGTGGTATTTAGAAGAGGCTTCGTCCATCCCTCCAAACGGCTGCCAGGTCTTCATGAAGAACAGTGACCTTTAAATTGACAGGACTTGCTCAGAATACACAAACATTGGCTTTTCTATGGGTAGTAAATGACACCAGTGAGTCTTGTTCTATCCAGAAATCTCACATACTATTTTCGGTGTCCTTTCCAGCAGATCTTCCTAAACATCAACCTTCAGTTATATTCATTTTGCAGTGTTAAACTCAATTCACATTGCATATGCAGAGTCCACTTGGCGTGCGCTGTACTTGCTTGGCATAAAACCTCCCAGCGCATACATCAAACGTATCAATAGGCCCCCATTCACCTAATGGAGGCCAAAAGAGTTCTTCTGTCGGACAGGTATAATTTTTTTTCCATGTGAATGGAACCGGGCAATCTGCCGCACTATTCCATACAGAGGCATCTAGCATAAAAAACTTTTTCTTACTAACATGGGAGCCTATTGCTGCCGGGTGCCACTGTGTGCCTATGCAGTGGCATCCGTCGGTGGCGTACGTCAGGAGTATCTTCCGCAAAGGCAGTGTGAACAGACCCGATCAATAAGCCGTGGACATACCTGATGTGGGGCTGGATGAGAGCTCTCTGTCTGGAAGTTTCCCAGGTGAGGACTTTTACGGATGCTCAGTGCGTCTGTATTAGATACTACAAACAGAAAAATAATAATTAGTCTTTTGTTGTACAGCAGATTATGATATACAGTCAAATTCAGCATTTTGCCGTGACTAAGCAGCTCCCTGATCATAAGTCTCACTGCTGACCTAGCGTGGACCCTTCATGTGGTTCTTCACTAGGCCGCAGCCGGCACGTAACGGAGCAGCAGAGTCATAAGTTGCTGAAGGAGTCTGCATAAGACTACAGAAACATGACCCAGTTAACGGGAGTATTTGGTATGCGGCTTTCTGGGTGGTTCATGAACATGGTGCTCAGGAGTCGAGCCTGGTCTTCGGCACAGCAGGGTAACGTCATAGTCCAGCTATTTTACCACCCACCTCCTACCAAAAAGCATTAATACCGTTCTAAAACTCTATAAAACAGTGGTCTGCTGATGTGAAACCAAACCGTCTAGCGACCCTGACAGCTGCTGTGAGTTGTAGTTTCGCAACAGCTGGAGTGACACAGGTTGCAGGTCGTGACTATAGAGCAAGTCCTGGCTTTAGTGGGGGTGCGTGCACAGTGAACAGGTTTCATATAGAGTGGTGAATGTGTTTTCTGCACTACACTATCCCGCAAAACAATGGAAACCTTATGTATCCATTATAAGTCACAGGAAAGAAAAAGAAAGATTGTAGCAGATCATAACAGATCCATCAAACAGATCGGAGTGGATCACAACGGATCGGTCATATCTGTGATGGATCAAGTAAGAATGCAAACCATGATGGCAATGTGAACAGAGCCGAACAAATCCATGTAGCAGGTTAGGCAAGACTGTAATCAAGCAGAGAAAACAGGGTTCATAGCCTTCAGGTGCCCTCTATTTCTAGATCGGGACTGGCTAAGGTGTAGAGCTTGATTTGCAAAATAGTAAAAACAACGAATGGAGAAGGAGAAGGAAAAAAATGGTGCCTCCTCGCACACTGATCACTTATTTGTTATTGAAATACAGGCCCAGTAGAGGGACAATGGAAGCCGCAATCTTGAAGTGGCTTAAGTAGACCTCAATCTTTGCCGGATGACGGACACTTGCTGCACTTACAATCTGTACATCGCTCATCAGTGTCCTTACCATTCTGCAATGGGTATGAATGCACCTGAGGAGATACGGTATGGTTGGAAGATATAGATGGGAAGGGAACAGACAGCTGTGCATTCAGAAGCTGCAGCCGTTCCTTTTTGGCAGTGAGGTTCTTGATCTGTTCCTCCAGTCGCCGGTTCTCCACTTGCAGTTGGTGCAGAGACTTTAGCATACCTAAAACTAAGAGCAAAGCAAGACGTCAGCATGCACGAGGATGAGATCATTATACTCTATAACGCAGACAGGAACGAACACAATGCTGCAACGGAGATTAAATCCATCAATGCATCTGCACCATCTTACCTGGGAGCTGAGAAGTATGTATGTGTGTCTGTGTATGTATATATATATAGTTGCCGGGCCATGGTGATTCCTCCCCATTTGTTAAACCACACCCCTTTCCCCAAAAGTTGTGAGGGCAGCGTTATGCCAAAAAGTTTACATTTTCATCACAAAACCTTATGAACCTTTCCGGCGTAGAAAGGTTCAGAAGTTTCCCAACTTATCTCTATGAGATGGTGAATGGCTCCAGCCACCAATCGACTTTCCGTACCGTCTCATGCTACGATTTCAGTTGTCCTTGCTATATTATAAATGCGTTTATTTATGCTCTTACAATACCATTGCATTTAAATTGTCCATTGCCTGTTCAAAGCAAGTTTTGTATGTTTTGCTAGATGCAATACATTCGCGATAAGCTGCCAAGCGAAGGACTGTAGATTTAAAGGGAACGTAGACCATAAAGGCTGGACAGGAAAGAGTTAACGATCGTCATCATCATTAAGAAAAAACAAAAAGTACAAATATATGAAAAACAGGTCAGTAAAATCTAAAAAAAAAAAAAAAAAAAAATCACACACCATACATTAGTGGATAGTTTCCTAGACTAGAAAGCTTTTCTTCCCTGCTATGCCCGGCATGATGTCAAGGCAGGAGAAGGGTCACTCGTAATCAGATTCTGACCACCAAGATTCCTGGACCAGAAATTTCCTGCTCTTTGATGAAATTGAAGGGAGCAGATTTTCCCGGCAGGCCCTCGTGGCGCCACATGAGTGAAATCTGCACTGGCAAACGTCACCTTCACTCCGAGAAACACCGACAAGCAAAACGTAACCCGAGCTTCGGCCATAGGAGAATCAACTGCAAATTTAACCAAACACCATTGTTTTGCCATAATATATGCGCAAATGTTTTCCACCCCTGCAGCCGAACTGCGTTTTATTTTCCTTTTTGCAAATGACAGAGTTTACAGAACGGTATTTGCAGCCGTTGATGTGATACCTTTGGGAGAATTGTATTCTGAAGCTTTCACTCCCGATAGAGGAAACACAATACTGATGGGATTACGGACGGGACCCTGGAAATAGCCGCCTGCTCACTGATTCCTCTGTGTCCTCCCAGGAAGGGACACGGCTTTGGAAGCCCCAGAATTGTATACAAGGATGTCTATGGCTTAAATGGTTCTGCTGCTCCACAGCTTGTCTGTAGAAAATCGGACAGCGCACAATAAAGTTTTCTTTGTTTGCTTGACCTCTATTGCAGAAGATAAATCTGGATCAGGAAAAGTCACATCTGGTCATTTCCCAAGGATTTCACTTGACCCCCCCCCCCTTTAAACCCATACAAAGGGGCTCTTAGTGCGCCCAAATGAGATGCAGGACAACGTGGGTAAACCTGTCCTCTAGCGATCATGTTTAAAGGATTATCCCTGCATGAATTTCCTTGCAATTAGCATTTTCCAGGATACCATTAATATCAGATATAAGAATGAGGACATCCACTTAAGTTTTTAGGGAAACTTTTAACCTCTAGTGCTCCAATTCCACAATATAAAAGAAGAATCAGGATCAGGGGTTTCCTATGGATTTTGTGGATAGATAATGAGGGAAAAAAAACACTAGAATTGCTCCAGACCCAAAATATAGAGGTGTCATGTGCGGTTACTCTTCACCAATCGGGGTTAAAAAAGTGGTCTCAAAGACAAGGCCTGTCCATATACACTATTAGGGAACGTGGACCTCAAAGAGAAAGGACCCTTGCATAGGACCCCAAATCGAAAATGCTCTGGCAGTACCGATGTGTTCAGGCATTATCATGGACCCCCATTCATTTGAATAGCCGTCTTGAAATGCTACAGCTCCCCTGCAGGAGAAATCTTTGTCTAGATGTGGCTTCCCCGGGTGAGAACAGCCGATAGGCTCCCATTTGAAAAATAGTAGTTGTGCCCCCCCCCCTTTCCCATTATCAATATTTATCTCATCTGTCTACCCATCTATTTCATATCTATCTATTTCTTTCTCATATCTATCCATCCGTCTATATATCTAATACAATAATAAGAAAATAGGCAGAACACTAAAAAATAAGTGGAAAAAAAAAAAGTTTGGACTTTTAGCACAAGTGCAATATTTGAGTCCTTGTGTCCAGGACCTTTCTCAATATCTACCTATTTATCTAGCCCATATCTATCCATCTCATATCTATCTTATATCTATCTATCTCATATCTATCTCATATCTATCTCATATCTATCTCATATCTATCTCATATCTATCTCATATCTATCTCATATCTATCTTATATCTATCCATCTATCTATCTCATATCTATCCATCGATTCATCCAGCCACGTATGTATCCATCAATCTGCCTGGAATACTACCAATGCATGAAGATATTCAGGAACTTTAGAAAAACAATTGTAAATTACATCGTAATTAATTTTAAAGGTACATTAATTCCCCTTCATCATCAGCTCACTGAACAGTTGAATAGATCTTCTGCACTGAAACATTTCAGGTGAGCTGCATTTTCCAACCAATGAAATGAAATCATTGATTATTACTGTGCATTGGTCAAATCAAGGTCGACCATAACGACATTTCCGGTCATGTGAGGAAGAAGGAAGTGGCGCCGGTTGAGCAGGACGCTACTTACTGTCACTAGTTGCCCCTTGTTCCTGCAGAAACTGCTGTCCTTCACTCCATTGTCTCTCCAGAAGCTGCTCTATACTGGTAACTGGCAGGAGTGCACTCTCTGGATTGCCAGTAACAGACTGTTCATAGCGGGCCGAGAGACTGTTCAGAGGGGACCTGCCACAAAGAAACTTTTAGGTCAGAAATTCATACAAAAACATCACACAGTGTATGACAATGTGTCACTCCTGAAAAGTTCTTAAAGTTACTAGGGCGGTTATAGAAATTTTACATATTCCAGTCTTAGGCCGGACTATCATAGGGGTCTGTAGATATGCACTGAGGGACATGAGTACAGTCACATGCTTTTCTTAATGTTGTTCCTTGCCTTATTTTCCTGGAGAAATGACGGGGAGACCAGTGTTTGGCTGCAGCAGTCACGCGAACGTACAGCACATCATCTCTACCGTCAGATAAACAAAGACGGGTGAGGACCACCAGAGCATCGACGCTGAAGCAGCAGGGGATTGAAGAGGCTCTGTCACTAGTTTATTAATTCCCTATCTTATAACTAATCTAATAGGCACTGTGATGCTGAGAACTGCAGTGTAATTTGTATTCAAAAACGTTTATTATTTGCAAAGTTATGAGCATTTTTGTAAAAATGCTAATTTGGCTAGACTTGCCAAATGGGAGGTGACTGTTTTCTGTATGACGCTGTCCAATCAGCTTACGGCTTCTCCTCTTCCCTGCCCAGCGACACAGCGTGATCATATAGTATACAGCTTCCATTCCCGACTGGGTTTTCAACTGGTGATATCTCCGGTTGTTTCACAGCTAGCCATATCTATGTGTGGCCAGGATCTCAGTTCTATTTGAAGTCAACCCCCTTCCCTCCAGCCTCAGTCTCTCACAATGTGTGTGAAGCAGCTTCATGCTGATAGGACAGCGTCAGAGGCTATAAGGAAGCTCCACCTCAGGAGCTACCCAATCACTGGGGTTGTCACCCACTTGTCTAGTATAGGCTCATTTGCATATTTAGAAAAAAGCTCAAATCTTTTAAGATAATAAACTTTTTGGGACACAATTTTCACTAGCATTATCAGTGTGACAGCGCCTATTAGATTAGCTAGGAGATCGTGCTTTACTAAACTAGTGACAGATCCTCTTTAACAGGTGAGTATTCCTTGTTTTTTTACTTAACATTCACAGCAGCTACTGTAATTTCTTCAACTCTGGGGCAAACCTTTTATTGTTACAGGTTAACTGGAGTTAAAGAGGTTTATAGTGTACTCTACAACCTTTCTGAACAAATAATTATCCTAATATCATTTTTGTCTTCATTTACAAAAAAAATTAAAAACGCGCCAGAAGAATCCCACAGTAAATGAAAGAAAATACAATATTGTACAATATTAATGGTTAAAATATAATAACAGTCAAACAATAATAATACAAAAATAGAACAATTTGCAGATTTAAGAGTCATTAAAATTAAAAATAATAATAATTAAAAAAAAGGTTTTGTCCAGTTTAGACCCATTTTCGAATGCCTCAGAGAATTCTGAGTTAATACAGGGACGTCAATCATTTGTAACCTCCATCAAATAACCATGGTTGGGAGAGCAGGTACAAAGAACGTATCTCACTTGAAGACGTAGTACATCCGTGTTACAAGTATGACCCACTGATTTAAATGGCCTACTATGTAATGCTTCATTTCCCCTATGGGAGTGCTGTTGGGGAATTTAAGACATACTGCCAGGTTCCCGTGCAAGTAACGGCTGATTGCGTAGGGTTTCAGCAGCAAGATACCCAGTGATCAGCTAATTTTCCATGGGTCCTTCCAACAAAAAAAGGATGGTCTTAAATGGACAACAGTTTAAAGAGGCTCTGTCACCAGATTTTGCAACCCCTATCTGCTATTGCAGCAGATAGGCGCTGCAATGTAGATTACAGTAACGTTTTTATTTTTAAAAAACGAGCATTTTTGGCCAAGTTATGACCATTTTTGTAGTTATGCAAATGAGGCTTGCAAAAGTCCAAGTGGGTGTGTTTAAAAGTAAAAGTCCAAGTGGGCGTGTATTATGTGCGTACATCGGGGCGTGTTTACTACTTTTACTAGCTGGGCGCTGTGAAGAGAAGTAACATCCTCTTCTCTTCAGAACGCCCAGCTTCTGGCAGTGCAGACACAGTCGATGTAGCTACTTACCTGCAAACGCTGATGCTGCTGCAGAATCAACTGTAGCCTCTGGTGCCGATGTGGCCGTCACGATGCAGGACCTGTGAGTGACGTCACAGATCTGCACTGTCACAAGCTGGGCGTTCTGAAGAGAAGAGGATGTTACTTCTCATCAGAGCGCCCAGCTAGTGAAAGTATTAAAAACGCCCCGATGTACGCACATAATACACACCCACTTGGACTTTTACTTTTAAACACACCCACTTGGACTTTTGCAAGCCTCATTTGCATAACTACAAAAATGGTCATAACTTGGCCAAAAATGCTCGTTTTTTAAAAATAAAAACGTTACTGTAATCTACATTGCAGCGCCTATCTGCTGCTATAGCAGATAGGGGTTGCAAAATCTGGTGACAGAGCCTCTTTAATCCATTTGTTAACATGCACAACTTTCTGCAAGCTCCAGAAACAAACAAAAACCTCCATTTTTGTTTGTCAACTGATTGGTCTAAGATTGCCTGCCTGGACTCCAATGCAGACGAAAACAGTGGGAAAGGATTTTACCGCAGCCAGAGCAAAGGCTGAATGGTACACCAAACTAATTATTTTACATACACGAGCTCTGGAGTGGGGAGAAGGAAATGGAAGCCGCTTGACAGAAATATCATATATCTCTATAGATCAACCTTTGGATTGTGATATCGAGTAGCTGGTACTCCTGTTTCTGTTATTTTCTTTAACATTTGTGTCCCTTTAATAGCGTTACATCACCCTCTAGCCTTCTCAAAAATGGGAGTACTAATTGCCCCAAAGAATGCTAAACATAGTTTCCCAATTGGTAATTGTGCTAATATTTACATAGTTATATAAGCAAAATACGGGTTTTCGTTCCCAAACACACAAGCGCAGAGAACAGGTGACTCTCACTGTGCCTTGTAATGGGCAGTCGTAGCGAGATACAATTTCCCTAAAAAATGTACACAGGATTAAAAAGCTGTGATCAGTCTTTCAGCTGTCAGCCGAGCTCCTTCACAGGAGAATCCCATATTGCAAAACAAATGCAAAGTATTCTCGCTGGGACTGCTAGTCAATCTGACTTATGATTGCAGGTCTGCTACCAGGAATCTGGGACCCTCAAATGAATTGCTAGGACCATGATGGACGAGCACTTCCAAGGCGAGAGAATTGAGAACCACAGGGAACAAGCTCAAGTTGCTGAATAGAGTTCACTTATTTTCAGAGCACGGGAATTCCTGCCCCTATCTCCTTAACTTACTTATTTGATTAATTACTGTTACGACAGTGGAGGACACACACGGACACACACACACGGACACACACACACGGACACACGGACACACACACACGGACACACACACACACACACACACACACACATATATCCTCTTCTACATAATATTTAAATATCCACGTCGGCTGTAATCTTTAGCAAAGTTTAAAGGGGTTGGTCATTTTATGTATAATTTTAACAATTGTGTGGGAGACCTGAATAGAGATTATTTACAGTACTAAGATATACTTATTAAAAGTTCTGTGCCATTTTCTGACTTTGTGATGCCATGCCCCCTTGCTAATAAAGCGGCGTCTCCCAAAATAGCCACAGATAGAGGGGCATTTGACGAGACACAGCCATCAGTCTCCATTATTGAAACACACTGTGCTAGTCTCCTGTATGTCCAGGACCTGTGCAAGAGGTTGTCTCACCACAACAACTGCTGTTTATACTGAAGCTGGTCCAGCAATCAGCTGATCGCCGTTGGTCTAGCTTCAGAAACCCCTGATTGAATAAGGAGAAGCTCCAGCTGGCCATACATTTCCCCTGCAGCGGCCACTGCAGGAGAAATGCGGTATTACATGCTGGTCATTCAAATAAATGGCTGTCCATGTAATACATGTACAGCAAATACCCAGAATCTCAAAATACTGAAAGCAGAAGACAGTGTCAAACTCAATTAAATCTCCATTGATTAAAATAGGAGGGGATAGTAGAACATCTTGGGTTGACCTCTAAGTTTAAATGGATGCACAAATAGAGAAAAATGACATTATTATAATTAGCATTGTGCTAAACACCTTATATCTTGATGTTAATATGAACCATCCATTTTAATGATTAGGACTACCCCTAACGAAAAATTACTTAGGCCGAAGTTTCTTAGCAATGGCCTAAAAGCATTGGGGTTGCTGCAAAGCAACAGAAGATATCACAGGTGTATCGCCATCCTCACTTCTGTGGCGTAAGATGCCAAGAAGAAGGCGGTGGCCAGGACAAAAAGCTGGAGTGGGCAGGACATTTTCGACCTCCGTATGAAAACTAAGAGTTGTGGAACAGTGGGATGGTGAGTACTCCTTGCGGCTGGGTTGGCTGTAGCTTGCGGGGGGCGGGCATTGTGGCTGTCACTAGCGGACAGTGAGGAATGTAGACTTTAACCAATAATATAGACAGGATTTTTCCCCTATTGCTTTATAATTTATTCCGTCATATGGCAGTGAATGAATGTGGTGCCCTAATATACAGACGTGCCTACCGCATGACCCAGGCACCTTCTGAACCACATACATTTCCGTGCTCCATATTAATAGAGCTGGACTGTCCAGAGCTCAATGACTAATGTCCTAGGAGTGATCGGATGTTTAGTTAGCACTAATGTGGCAAACCTATCAATGGATATATTTGTTTACGTGAGGTCATCTCATGCTGAGCCAGCAGACTGCTCATCCCTCTTTCCATTACCTTTATTGGTTCTGTAAGATGGATGCTATAGACAATAAGTAGACTTGCTGCTATTCAAATGTAGCTCGTAATGACAAAATAACAAATTATTGGCTTTAAGTGCTGTTCAATTAGTTAAAAGACACCAATTACTTTGTTAAAAGCTTCACGCATTACCTCTGTGTTCTGGAATTGCAAAATTGGACTTTTTGAAATCCTTATAAAATCACATAAGTTCTAGGACAACCAACAAGGTTTTTATAGTTCCCTATGTTGTCCAAATCCATTAAAAAAAAAAAAAAAAAAAAAATTGTTCCAATGCATTAAAAATAAATTAAAAATAGTATTATTTATATAGCTCCTATAAAGATCTGTGTTTCCATAGTAACAGACTACAAACTCTGTAGTCTAATCCTGCAGTCATATTGCCATCCATCTGTCCCCTACTTATTGCCAGCCTTCTAAAAGTAAGTTAGTAATGGCAGACAAAAGGGAGTATGACTGCATAAGCAGACTACACAGGGATTGTTTGTAGTTGGTTACGGGCATGGAAGCGATAAACAAAATTGGTTGGGAAGGTGGACCTTCCCTTTAAGGACCAA
Organism: Rhinoderma darwinii; assembly: GCF_050947455.1. Taxonomy (NCBI): domain Eukaryota; kingdom Metazoa; phylum Chordata; class Amphibia; order Anura; family Rhinodermatidae; genus Rhinoderma; species Rhinoderma darwinii. The sequence continues at coordinate 320,721,969 of NC_134691.1, forward strand.
TAAGAGATTCACAGGGTGGTCAATCCAACAAGAACTGGCTGATGTGCAACTGGCACAGTGTTTGATGAAGACCATATACACAGTCTATTATGGACTATTGGTGATATAATTCCATCTGTATTCTCAATCCTTGCACAGTAACCTCCTACATCTTGAGAGGAAGATACGTAAGCAAATCAAAGCCCATAGATGACATGGAAAAAGAAGATAATAAATGAGGGGTGTCACCGATGGCATAATGAGGCGCTAATAAAGATGAGCAGCAAACTATAAGAACCATGCCTGCACGCTGCCAGGGCAAGTGACGCCCCTAAAGGTCCCCAGAGGAAACTGGACAGCCTTTCAGCACATGTTTTAATACCATACAAAAGCAAATTCCTGTTCCTCAGAGAATACCAGCAGCCATTTCTCCACGTCCACAGGCTGTCTTTATTATTCTTCCAAATGTCAACAAAATCACTGGCCTCCGATGAGAGGTTTGTTCATTTCAGACCGCGTGATTCGCGAGGAAAGAATACTCACCGCGGAGACAGGCTTCCTCTAGGGGAGACGACCTTCACGGCCAGACTGCGACCATTGTCTCCAAGATCTTGATCTGCTGTAAAACAGGTCATAAAAACAGATGTGTGACTTTAAAAAGGCAAATATAACCTGTCCGACCAATAACACAATGAGAACAGAATAAAGGTCCAGGTCTGCATTGATTTAGAAGACCCATATTGTATCTCTTACCTCCAACCTCAGCCTAGATAATTAATTTTCTGATTGCAAAAACATTCCATGAAAATTTGGGGTGTTTCGCTCAATCATTTTAACCACATAGAAGCAATTCATTTTCTAAAAAAAGAGTGAAATGACCTAATTTTACATAAACTATGTGTTGCCAATTAATAATTCCCAGCTCCCACTGAGCCGGGGACTTTGACATCACAAAGCTTTTCATGCCCTGCACAGCAGGCAGACTGGAGCATGTGATCTGGCTTTCCTCAACATAAGCTACATCCGAAATTTTACAAACAACTGGAAAATAAAAGAGGCTAAGTACAGGCAGCATAAACATTACAGAAAACAGTGATTTACTGCCAGCAGCCATTCCCCTCTGCACATCAGAGATGACTTTTTATACGTGGAGATTGTATCTAGTGATATTTGATTGTTTTCTGGTAAAGAAACTCAGCGGATACAAATACATAGCGATGGAGAATTCTGCAATATATATATATATATATATATATATATATATATATATATATATATATATATAAATGTTTTTAAAAAAAAAGTACACAGTGCTATACATTAAAGGAACAGTGTCACAAATTTTTTTTTTTTCCATCAGTTTGGTTTTAGTGTTTTATTAAAAACTTATATTTATTTGTGTTTGTGTGTTTTACTTTTTTTCATTTTTGAACTTTTTCTTCCCTATGGGGGCTGCCATTTTTTTTTCCATTTCTGTATGTGTCGATTAACGACACATACAGACATGGAATACGGCAGCTACAGTCCCATAGTGAATGCGAACGGGGCCCGTTGCATCCACTATGCTGTACGCCGTCTGTGTGGGAATGGAGCATGCGCCACTCCCACACAGTCCAAGTTGAACTGTGCGCCGTCCGGCGCCATTTTCCTGTAGACCGGAAGTCGCGGCCGGACAGTAAGATTACTACTTCCGGTCACGGCTTCCGGACTTGTGCACTTGGAGCGGCGGTAGCAGACGGAGCGGATGGACCGGAGGGAACGGCGGCGACTGGAGCAGGTAAGTTATTTCTGTGTATGTACGTGTTTTAGTGTGTGTTTACTACTGTATGTAAACCTACTACACTGTGTGTTAGCTCAAAAAATGGCGACACACAGTGTAGGAGGTTTGACCGTTCAATCCCCTCGTTTCTCCCGGCACTAGCCAGGATAAAGGAGGGGGGATTCTGAGAGCTCACTAGAGCGAGGGATTTTTTTCCCAATTTTGCAGCATAAAGCAATGTGGTTGCTTTACCACATGCAATGCTGCAATTTTGGGAATTGCTCCATCTAGTGACCAGCACTGGGAAATATTATAAATTATAATCTAATTTATAATATTTCCTGACTCGTGAAAAAAATTAGAACAATGTTTAATCACCTATACACTAATTGTTTAACAAAAAAAAAATAAAATAATTTTCTAGCGTCACATTCCCTTTAATACAAGTAATATATATTTTTTTAAAAATCCCAAAAATTGAAAAACAGGGACAAAAGAACAAGAAGGTATAATCTCATCCCTCTCTATATGTACAGTGGATTTAAAAAGTCTACACACCCCTGTTAAAACGTTAGGTTGAATCATTTCATAATTTTTTCCCACTTTAAGGCCTCATGCACACGACCGTGATTTTCGGGTCGGCCGGCTGCAAATCGTAGGACATGCACATGGCCGCCATCATTGTTTTCAATGAGCCCGGACCACAGAGGACGGCCGTAATAGGACATGCCCGTTCTTTCTGCGGTGCGGGTTCCCGGGCCGTGCAAAGACTGCAAAAACTACGGTCGTGTGCATGGCCCCATAGAAATGAATGGGGCCGCAATTCTCCAGTGGATTTTCGGGGGAATTGCGGCCGCAAAAACACGTTCGTGGGAATGTGGCCTTAATGTCTCCTATAATCTGTACAATTGTATTGACAAACAAACTGTAATTTTTTAGGGTGGGAACAAAAATTAAACAAAAATAATGTGGTTGCATAAATCTGCACACCCTTAAACTAATACTTTGTTGAATTACCCTTTGACTTTATGACAGCATTCAGTCTTTTTGGGTAGAAGTCTATCAGCATGGCACATCCGGACTTGGCAATTGTTGCCCACTCTTCCTTGCAGAAGCTCCAAATCTGTCAGATTACGAGGGCATCTCCTGTGTACAGCCCTCTTCAGGTCACCCCACAGATTTTCAATGGGATTCAGGTCTGGGCTCTGCCTGGGCCATTCCAAAACTTTGATCTTCTGGTGAAACAATTCTTTTGCTGATTTGGAGATTCTGCTTTGGGTCGTTGTCGTGCTAAAAGGTGAAATTTCTCTTCATCTTCAGCTTTTTAGCAGAGGCCTGCAGGTTTTGTGCCAATATTGACTGATATTTAGGGCTGTTCATAATTCCTTCCACCTTCACTAAAGCCCCAGTTCCAGCTGCAGAAAAACCATCCCAAAAGAATAATCCTGCCTCCACCATGCTCCATATTACTGCCTCCACCATGCTCCATAATGCTGTCTCCACCATGCTTCACTGTGGGTATGGTGTTCTTTTGGTGATGTGCAGTGTTGGCTTTGCGCCAAACATTCCTTTTGGAATTATGGCCAAAAAGTTAAACCTTGGTCTCATCAGACCAGAACACGTTTTCGCACATGCTTTTGGCAGACTTGATGTAGGTCTTTGCAAATAATAGCCAGGCTTGGATATTTTTCTTTGCTAGAAAAGGCTTCCGTCTTGCCACCCTACCCCACAGCCCAGATGTATGAAGAATACTGGAGATTGTTGTCACATGCACTACACAACCAGTACCTGCCAGAAAGTTCTACAGCTCCTTTAATGTTGCTGTAGGCCTCTTGGTAGCCTCCCGTACCAAATTTTGTCTTGTCTTTTCATCAAGTTTTGAGGGACGTCCAGTTCTTGGTAATGTCACGGTTGTGGCAAATGTAATCCACTTCCTGATGACCGTCTTCACTGTGTTCCATGGTATATCTAATGCCTTGGAAATTCTTTGGTACCCTTCTCCAGACTGATGCCTTTCAACAATCAGATCCATTTGATGTGTTTTAAGCGCTTTACAGAACATGGCTTTTACGGTCACATGTAACAAAGCAAATGTCAGGAAACCCTAATAGAACAGCTGAACTTTATATGGGGTTACTCAGAATCACTTTATAATAGCAGCTGTGTACTGACTACTATAGTTTAAGTGTGATTGGCTAATTCTGAACACATCCACAATTATAAGAGGGTGTTCACACTTATGCAACCACATTATGGTAGTTTTGTTATTTTTCCCCTCTAAATGATTTCAGTTTGTTTTCCAATGGAATTGTACAGATTATGGGTCACATTAAAAGGTGGAAATGTTCTGTAATTATTCATCTTGTACTGATTTTTTTGACAAGACAGAAACCTGGCATTTTAAACTGGGGTGTGTAGACTTTTTATATCCAGTGTATATGATATATCTATATATACATACATACATACATACACAGACCCTATATAAACTACGAGCAATTTTTCATATGACACAAAGGCTAAAACATGATTACATTGAAACGTTATATTGCGGAAAGCTCAAATAAATGTTGCACGCAATCTAGAAATAATTTATACTCAACAGGGAAATTCAGAGCTCGACACAAAAATATTAAATAATTAAAGCTCACACAGAGTACATTAGAAACAAAGTGCAGCTCCTCTATCAGGACTCAACAGTCACAATAACTAAGAGATTTTACTATAAAATGCACGTAAAGGACTTCTACTGCGCAAGCAAAACTGTCTCCCTTAAATAATAACAGCTTTAAAGCTGGCCATACATGTAACAATGAAAACAAAAAAATTGTGGCATGCTCCATTGGATGCCGAACGTATATGTAGCTTTTCTTGCTAGAATAACTGCTTAGAGGGGAGAATGGCTCTGAACACACGACACTTGAGGGAGGCTGTACGGCTCGGTAGCAGCTCTGTCGTGTGCATAAAGCATAAACAATAATGTCAACTCATTACGGTTTGTACGGTTGTAATTTTTACAGGCAGCATAACACAAACATGTTTATGGTGAATGAACGGCAAAACCAGGGGAACATATGCCAAGATATGGAACCGCACTTGGTCCAAGGAATCCAATTTTACGTGATGCTCAAAATTCACTTCTGGCCTTATTTTATGGGTAGGTTCATGTCAGTATAAAAGTCACTAAAAGAACTCACGCACACGGAAGAGCCCTACAGCATCCGCCAGACTACGTGTGTACAGGGCTCTAGAAGCAATGCTCTAAGGGAGAATACCTCTGTACATACAGAGTTTGATGGATGCCACATTTATTTCTTTTCTGTCAAAATTTGAACAGAATCCGATGGAAAAAACCTCTGTACGAAATTGGAGACAAACGGAGGTATGAGGAGGGTTCATGCACCTCTATGGATCTCTATTCCGGCTCTGTACAAACCGGAGCCATAATACAGCCATGTGCCATGAGTCCCTATTAGGGATAATTGGTTCCTACTTTTGAATGTTTACATTTTGGGCGGATAGAAAGAAACATGAAAACTCTATATTACGGATGCAGAGATTAGGTCACAATAGGGTTAAGTAGAACTGATATTCCTTCTGTCTGACTTTATTAAGTTATTGGGGGCCGTGGAAGATGCAGTATGGGATGTAGGAGTCAGGGCAGGAGCACTAGTTTAGAGACTTGGAACCGGTCATTATTAGTTCTAATGTGAGTGATGTCAATCTCCGTACAGCGCTGCAGAATAGGTCGGCGCTATATAAATAAAAAAACAAACCATTTTTTTATAAAACAACGTGACAAATGTTCCGATTTTTCCACTTGACAGATACAAGACCCCCGTCCTCCTCATAGCTGTTCTGCCTGCGATCAGTCCTGGCCTTCCGCTCTGTCTCTGCAGCGGAGGAGTGTGCTTCCTATTTGCTGTACACCTCCCCTCTGCCACTTTTAATTTCTCCAGTGAAAGTAATGAATCACAGCTGTGAGGAGCTAATCTGTATGCTTATCACAGCAAATCCCAATGTGTTGTGCCGTTTAACACTTTCCATGCTGCGGCACGCCACAAACTCCAATCTTTCGCAAGCCCTTGGAGAAGGGGAGGTCTCTTTGCGTGTCAGTCAATGGGTGTGCGGCCGTGTAACTTAAATTCTGCTTGTTGCATATAAAATTGTCAGGTTGTCTCCAGCCCTGGAAATGGATCTCCTTGGGAATGAAGCAACACAAGCCTATATAATAACAATAAGCGGTCAAAACAATAATAGTGAAAGTAAAGGGAGAAGGAAAAACTTGCCTGTGGCAGGGAACAAAAGCAACCTCCCTAGCTGGCCCCTCTCAAGGTTATCCTCCCCTCATTCTGAGGAACATGACCTCTGACCCTCGGCTGGCAAAGACACGGCTGATCCATTCTTGGTGCACTAGTAAAAACCCATCCCCCCTCCCGCAAACAGTTGTGACTAGCAGGGTCTCCGCAAGGAAAGGCACAAAGGGATCTCCCCAAGACCGGGGTCTGCTCTCAAATATGTAGCAGCGTGCAGATGTGCGAGTACGATGCAGTGACCCAACTCTCAGCCCAGTTTTAGCAACTTTACATTGTTTCATATTAAAATGATGATGATTTTTTTTTTCTTTTGCGGTGGCGGCAGTGAGAGATCCCTGTAAGTCTACAGTTCTTGGCAATGGTCACACTACGGTAATTTTGTGCTACGTTCTTTTTTTTATGTGCCGTATTAAATATATTGTGTAATTTGCTACGAGTCAAATCCATTTCCTTTCTGCTTCTTAGCAAAGTCACTTGAGGTAAATGTAATAGAATACATGTGTGTGTCAGAGAACAAAACTGCCCAGAGAGAATAAGTGAACGACTACTACAGAAAATGCATAAAACAAATAGATTGCAAGTAAGAAGTTTTGAGATATTTCTTAAAGGGGTTGTCTCTATTAGGACGTCAAACAGGAGGGAGGGTACGGCCCCCTTTTTGACCCCCTCTATTAGCTAGAGAGGGCAAACAGCGGCTCTGGTGGACTCGGATATTATGTGGTTGTCCGTTCTTGTGAATGGCTGCCCATGTACATGTATGGCCCGCCGCATCTTTACCTGGCTATTGCAACTGGGGCATCTAGTGTGGGTCTGACTTCAAGCTGTAAAAGGGGTTATCATGAGGAGACAATCACTTTAATATTGCACAGGTTTTCCCTTAATGTAAAATCTTAAAAACATGGGGTGCACCTATTTCAATTGCATCTGAATCCTCATATAAATCTACATACAAAAAAAAAACAAACTAAAAATGTATGGAGGAGGTCTGGTAGAACTTTTTCGCAGATACCCGTAGAATGTAAGCTTACCCTTAGGCCTTGCTAACACTTTGCATTGTGACAATCGCAAATCGGAAACTGCGGCAAATCTGCATGTTAATACGCGGCACTGCAAGTAAAAACTACAATTGCACAATATTATTGTATTTTTATCGGGATGATGTGGTTTTTCCACTGTATAAAGACATCCTAAAACTACAGAAATATGTGCAAATGGCTTTAAACTGGGTTTACCGGGGCAGATACGTGGCCATAATTAGCGCTGATAATTACAAGCCGATTGACCCTCGTTTAAAGAACCTTCACACGTGCCAATGTAAACTGTCTGGACACATACTACGTATCCCCAGACAGATTACATAATGTTGGCAGCGCATACCCGGGGAGATGTGATGCCGACAACGATGATTTTCAGGGCAGCATAAATGATTAAATCAGCCAACCAACGTTCGTTCATCAGCTGATCGCTGCCCTGTTTACGCAGTAAAATGATCGGGAACGAGAGTGCGGGTGAATGCTCGTTCAACTCTTTATAGGACCGTGTAAATGGGCCTTTAGACAGAGTCCCAGTGGGGACAGGGACTGATGTCAGGGACTACAATAAATGAATAGCTCTGTGGATCATGTTGATCCAAAGTGCGGTCATTACCTGTCTGGCTGTTTTCAGTCGGCCCTACAGATGAAGCGGGATTCTGCCTACATCCAGTGAGATGAGAGGACGTCACAGTCGCTAAGGATCCAGGAAGAGAATTTACCTGTAGAGAGAAGGATAGACTCCATGTAAATCAGATGGCAACAAAACAGGCTCCAAATACAAACAGAGAATTACATCTGCAAGATGCATCCCTGGGTCCCATATAACTACATACTAGGCAGATTAACATTCAGGACTCTAGGAAAGATGGGAAGAAGTCCCCATTGTGAGATGTAATGGGAGCCATATTACTTGTCACACAACAAACAACAGGATTAATCAGTCAATCCTGTTGCAGAGACGCGCACTTCTAAACACCCCCTCCATCCAATATTATACGTCATAACTTTTGGAACAGGTTGCACGGAATTAGAAAGACATGGCAGCTTTCTTCCAGAAACGACGCCACACCTGTGAATGGGTTGTGTCTGGTTTTGCGGCTCAGCTCCATTGACGTGAATGGGGGACTGAGCTGCAATACCACACACAACCTGCGGACAGTTGTGGCGCTGTTTTTTAAAAGAAGTTTTTCTAGTACTGTACAACCCCTTTAAGATCTATGGTCTGCTCCACTCCACCTAACGGAAGAAACCCCCATATATGCCTTGTAATCCTGTGTGGGACCAGAGACATGTACATCACTGTCTGGAATACATCATATAAGTGGTCAATGTAAGTTAACGGACCTGGTCAGAATAGGGAATGTCAAACACGGGTCACTACATACATGATACCAGCTGAATAATGGCTCGTGCCCCCTTGCATAAAGGCAAAGACTGGAGCTGCTCCCCTCCGTTTATGACCCAAAGCCACATCTACAGCATGACAAAAAAAAAAAAGTGATCTACAGTAATTGATATTAATGATGTCGGAAGAGCACGTGGTGATTCCACTTTCTCATGGACAGGCGGTCACAGAGTCCAGAAACACGATCAGTCAACATCAATTTTATTCTTCTTATACAGCACAGACATCGTTTGCCTTGTTACGCAGCAGCTTTATTCCTTGCCCCAGGGGCTTACAATCTAATTTTATGGCCTGTATAACTTGCCATTATTAAAGGGACCATTTATTCTGCACTGTACCAGAAAACACCTGAGACTAGGTTTTCGCGTTGTGGTTGTACCGTGGCCAAGGTGCACCCACGATGCGGCCCAAACCACGCCGACCTGAGGAACGGGGCAGTTTTCAAGCGGGTTGCGGGTTAAATCACTTTCATGGTTAATGGCCGCGCCGTAAACTGCCATTTAGCTGCATAATCGCGTGAACATAAACAGTGAAAGTCGACACTACCAACATGTAGAAAGATGTACACGATGGCGCAGTTTCAGCCGCAAGGACTCAACCTGAAGGCGTTTTCCAGTTTTATGTAAATGAGGTTTAATTAGTGTGTAACGAATAGTTATTTAACTTTCTAATATACTGGGACGTGTACCAAGACTGCGCCAATTCTTAATAAAAAAAACAAGCTAGCGAAAAATGCAACTAATTTTTTTAAGAGGCACACACGCCACTTAATAAATTAGTCGCATCTTCGGCTATCCGTGTGACACTGATTAAAATTAGATTAGATTTCTGCTATCATTTATGGCGGTTTCTGGCATCAAGCTACCTGATGGTCACGCCTATTATATTAAGCTCCGCCCACTAGGAAAGTTCCAAGCATGGGGGGGGGGGCCCAAGTCACGAAAATTGTGACACTTGCGACATTTCTACGGCAGAAAACTGGTGTAGAAATGTTGTTTCAATGTCCTAGTTTTTAAGATCTCTGCTTGCTTTGAGTGAAGACACATATACTTATTTTACCTGAAAACAGTGCTGCATGGCTCGTTACAAGACGGAGCTGATACACTTCATCCTGTCGGCAGCGCTAGGTCCAGGACAAGTTTTCAGACTCATTTTTGGAAATATAATTTTATCCATGTGCAGACAACAAGCAGAGATCTTAAAATCCGTGAGACATTATTATTAAAGATCAGTATGACAAATATGCAATATAGGGAGACCCGTAGAAGGGGACAAATACTTTCTCACAGTAGCGTACACGGTATGCAATATGGTACTACTACTAAAGTAATTACACAGGATGAAGAATTCCATTCACCCCTAAAGTGCCCTGTCAATAACGGGACCTTGGCGCATGGCGACCATGTAGTTATCCTGTTAATTATTTAATCTTATTAAACCCTTTACAACGTAGGAGCAGGTAGACAACAGATGTCTCACAAGTGATTGGCCTTTTACATCTCAAGCCGGCTGTGGAGGTCAAAGGTTTCAGATACACCGTTCAATCCCGCATGACGGCAGATCGCGCCGTCATCGCGCAGAAATCTGCATACAACTTGATGACTTCCTCGTTCTGATGCTTGGCTCCACGTTTTTCTTTCTCCAGGGGAGGAGAGTATAAGGAGGACGTCGTGTTTGACACAATAGACAGTTCCACAAATCGGCGCTTTGCCCTGACCTCAAATAAGGAGCTGAATTTTTGGCAGCTTCCCAGCCCTACTTACTGAACAGCTCTTCAAAACTTTGTATTCATTCATGTCGCTAACCACCGCTCGAAAAAGGCCTATACTGGGACTGGTGCCAAACACGTGAAAATGAGCCCTCCAGCATACGCAGCCAAAGTCTTGCATAATCCGCTGCAATAAAAACGCTCTCCCTTGGCTGCACACACCATTCCCCTTTCTAAGAACATTCCTGTGTCTGTCATCCTCCAGGCCGGACTTCAAGAATAGAAACAACTTGTGCACTACAGTAACAAAGTCTCTTAAAAAAAACAAACAAGTTCAAATAAGGGCAGCAGATCAGCGCGAACGCAGCGAATACGTGGGAGCAAACTGAAGATCACCTTATGGTATGCGAGTCTTACGTAATGGGGGAGGGCAGATTAACATAGAAATACACAAACATCCTGGCTAAACAAAACTAAAATATACAACAAATAAAATAGAAATAAAAAATATTTACAATTCTGGTGCTATACGGATGAGCTAATGCATTGGAGGCTCCGATACGGCCGAGAATACCCTCAACAATAGCGCATCATGTGACGGAAACCCGACGGAACCCATTAATGTCAATGGGTACCGTTGGCCGCCGGTGATGTCCATCGTGCAACAGAACCGGGACTTCCGGGTTTTTCGTTGTTTTGCTCCTCTGACGGAGCAGAACAACAGAAAGCCGAGTGCTAGTGTGAACTCGGCCTTCGAGAACTACATGTGCTTGGTCCATTTGGAGGGGAAATCCAGTTAAAATTATCTTGTGCTATTTCATAGATACATGTGAGAAGATAATATCAGTGAAGTCTTGGATTTTAGGCTCTGTTCATATCATGTTATACGAAGGAGAGCTCACATATTTTTTTTACTGGGTAGGAAAGCACGGCAGACTGCACTTTCATATACGGTAAACCACCGCAAATACCACGCAGTAAATTATTATTATTTTTTTAACATTGAGGCCAACGAGCAACATATGCCACTGTATGATTATACAGCTAAACATCGGGGAATAGTCCTAACGTACTGTATACTTCTGACGTGATGTGAACAGAGCCTTAGACTGACCCAACTTTAAATAATAGAGCTCTATTGAGGGAAGAAACCCATTTGACACTGTACCGGGAAATTTAGTAAAAGTATATATAGTAAAAATCAATGGTAGTTTTCTTACAATGTTGTCAGAATTTCAGTAACAAAAAGCTACATAACCCTAAGTGGACAGGTTAGAAACGTTCAATAGAAAGCCAGTGTATTTGTCTGCTTAAATACTGAGTGCTGCTGTGAGTATTTTAAACAATACGCTCCACTACCTTAACTTAGGTCCTTAAATATCAAAGCGGAGGAAGAAGTGAACCAAGCAACAGATAAATAAAGACTAAATATTCGAAAATATGAAGATCCACCACCCAAAAACTACTGAACACCCTTTACTAGGACTGCACACAGAGATGCCGGTATGTATATATATATCTCATATAGGGGACCCGGGCCTAGAAGGCGTCTCGCATACAAAGCAATGAAGAATACTTGAAAACACACTTCTCCGTTTTGCCATCTTCCGCTAATGTCTCTCTGACTGGCTCTACACTAATTCCTAGTGACTTTCCTGACACTTGCCAGTGCAGAGAATGGTAACGAGCCCCTGCTGTTCAGCACAGCCATCACTTTTGTCCGAGTCACTACTTCTGACTGCAGATCGCTGCTCATCTCTGCTGTCCAGCTACTCAACCCTTTCACTGCTGGACGTGGTGAGCATCATGCGCCCCGATCACTTCAATGAAATTATTACTTTTAAGAACATCTATGACTTGTAAAACCCAAAATGATGTGCAAGTGCCCTATACTACAAATATGTTGTATTCTGCAGGGGGTTTGAATATGAAATTCAAGACAATTGTGAAGGAAATAAATGATTTCATTACTAAATATTGACTGCTGATGGTCACAAGAGATTTCTCTTTCTATAATCCGATGCTGGACAAATCCCCGGAGTCGGGTAGTCATTCAGCTGGGACACTCTGTTGTTTTTTATTGATGTCATTAAAAGTTTTTATTGCAAGGCAATAAAAAAAATAATCATGTATTAGCTCCAAGGGGGGTCTAACTGGCTACAAACTCTACAATGCTTGTCCTGCAAATACCGAATACATTCAACGCTCCTTAGGATTATAAAAAAGTATTCTAAAATACTTGGTGGTTGTCCGCTTTGGCAAATCTTGTTAGAAGATTAAAAATAGACCTTGAAAAAAGATCGATTGTTATGTTCCCTCCTTCTGGGCCTCCAGCGATCAGCTGTAATCTGTGGGGAAACCTGTCAGTATGTGTTTAATTTCCCTGCAGCGCCACCACAGGTGAAATTAAGCATTACATAATGCCCATTGTAACGTTTTTGGTCGCTGGCCACGAACTCCTTCCATCCGGTCGACGCCTTTCTCTCCAGAGATGTCTGCACATGCGGCCGTCCTGTTCCACAGTGACCACCAGGGTGCGCTCCTGAGCTCAGTCCAGACAAGGAGCCAGGTCGCACACAGGTGGGAGATTGAGCCGATTGCTCCCAGAGCACCCTGGACTATAAGAAGGGCTGTGCCCCTCCCTCCAATGCCTGAGCCTGGTTGTCGTTACCCTAGTATGTCTATGCAAACGGTCTCCTAACGGTATGTTCACACGCAAACTCAAAAACGTCTGAAAATACGGAGCCGATTCAAGGGAAAACAGCTCCTGATTTTCAAACGTTTTTTAAGCCACTCACGATTTTTGCTGCGTTTTTTTACGACCGTTTTTGGAGCCTGTTTCTATAGATTCTATGAAAAACTGCTCCAAAAACGTCTCAAGAATTGACCTGCACTTCTTTTGCACGGCCGTTTTTCAAAACGGGCACGTAAAAAAATGGCCCATCAAAACAGAACGCCGTTTTTTCCATTAAAATCAATGGGCAGATGTTTGGAGGCGTTTTGCTTCCGATTTTTCGGGCGTTTACGGCCCGAAAAAGGGCCGAAAAAAGGCTGTGTGAACATACCCCAAGTGTTTTCCAGTTCCCAGTTCATGCTACCTGTAACCTGTATCCCGTGCTATCCTGGTCAAGTGCCTGTTTAGCCGAAGTCGTGCTGTGCTGTGTACCACGCCTGTCCTGCTACGCCACGCCTGGCGTCTGCCTGCTGCCTAGTCCCAGCCGAGCCTATCATTGCTACAGTCTGAGCTACCACAGGTACACTATACAAACTATAGACTGTGTCCTGTTGGCCAGCTGCCATACCGTCAAGGCGGTACGGCCCAGTGGGTCCATATACCAAACGTGACACCCATTCATAACAATAGGTTGTCTGTGTAACACAGGACAGGTCCTCCAGAGCAAGAGACGGTCTTTGTAACTGCTCTCCACTCTGGCCAAGAGAGGAGTATCCTGAACAGAGGGGTCTCGTGGGTCACTCAGGGACTGGCTTCAACTGCAAGTAGTAAAATGTATAGGCAGAATTTGATAAGCAATGCAATAGATTTTTTGCATTGATACTACAACCATTAATACTGATGATGATGGACAATAGTAATATCAATAATTGACCTTCAATTGTCTATTTTAGTCAAGTTTCTATTCTGCAGTTTGTGTGAGACAATAAATAGGGCCACCTCCAGCAGGTGTTGTCCCCCAAGGTTCCTAAACTTGAGGCCGGTTACAGGTGAAATCCATTAAAAACATGTGATCATTAACCGCATTGTAAAAGTGCAGCAGTTCATTTTTTTGGGGCGGTGCGCGCACTACTGTAATGTCTGAACCCGGCCTGATGTGTAGGTGGTTTTGCTCTCCAGCAACTCTAGGAAAGTTGGGTGAAACCTTCGGAGTGCCAAGGAGCTTGTTAAATCCCACTAATAATTGTTTATAGAACCAGATTTCGTAACGTTACATTAATATTTTACAAGATATAACAGTGGCACAAATACAATATCAACATATTATCTATTACTGGCAACAACTGGTTACATACATTGCTGTAATGTGTTATTCGGAACCACAAAATATAAAATCCACACAAAAAGGAGGGTGCAGCAAACTCCGGCTTCCCAGGGAAGGAAAAGTCATAAATATTTAAGTTGCGCATTATTAACACCTTTGCATTGCGGGGCTAATGGCAGCGCAGGGATTAAATGTAATGCGGGAGATTCATGTTTCGCTCACAGTAAAAAAACAGGCCATAGCAAGAATTTATTAAAAAAGTGCAATCATCCTGTCAATACACATTAAGGGCAGAGGATTCCAACAAGCTGGAAAATTCCACCGCTGAAATCGGCTTTCACTGATTCCCAACAGTGGATGCTGCTGTATGGAGAACGTTCTGCGGAATACACAGAAATTCCAGGACCTGCAATGTCACCCAAGCCCCTGAAACGTACCAGGCAACAATCCAAAAATCATCAGTTGGCTCTAATCCTTGGCGTAAAGAAAAGATGCCGACACAGATGCAAAGATTTTGCAATGATATTGTCTTGTCATTCAGCTATTCTAGAAGAGCAGCATAACTAGAAAGATTTGCAGACTCGGAAGAGCTGGGTGCCCACTGCAGGATCCGTAAGGGCTTGTCCACACATAGCGGAATTGCTGCGTATTTTCCGTCTCAATTTTTAAATGTGTCTAGAAAAGGGTGAGAGGCTGAAACCGTGCTAACATTTAGGCGCAAAATTGTAGTCTAAAGTAAGCCAAAAAGGTGGTTTAACCCCTTAAGAACACGGCCAATTTTGACGCGGGGGACAGAACAATTATTGGATATTTCCTTTTTTGCATCCTGGCGCTCATAACTCTTATTCAACATAGCTATATGAGAATAAGTTATTTGCGGGACGGGTTGTGCATTATGAAGGTGCCATTATTATTAGGTACATTCACGTTATCGTTAAATATATATACATTTTTATTTCTGCAAAAATTAAGAAAGAAAAAAAAATTTGCTGCAGTACTCATTAAATTATTATTTTTTCTTTACAGCATACACCGACCATCATAAATGATGCTATAAATTTGTTGTGCAGATTGTAACGGTTGTGAGGATACCAAATAGGTTTAGAATTTATATTTTGGGACAATAACGGTAAAAAAATTGCTTTTTTTAGTATATTTTTTACAGATTTTTTTTTATTATTAAACATTTTTTATTAATTTCACTTTTAACTTTAATGTAGTGACATATATCTACATACCAGTGCATTAACCTGTACGAATAGTAGACAGGCAGTTGTTATGGCAAACCTAAGTAAGCCCTAACATCAGGAAATATGGTCATACAGCCCTGGGGACCTTTAATGGACCCTGAGCGGTCTGCCCATATAAGGTATGTCCCTCGATCGCATCACAGGGATTCCATTTGATGCGATGAAAAGGGTGCCCCCACTTCCGATTTTGCGTCGGCTATTAGTTAAGGAGGAGATAAATTTGGCACATCTTCGGACGGCCTGGTCTAAGTTCAAGACCGCAATAATAAATCTGCCCCATGAGCTTTATTGTTGTGGCGGTCGAAATGTCCTTTACTGGAGCAATGCATGACCCGCACCTCTGAAATCGAATGAATTTCATCAGTACGCTCAGGTCTTGAGGAATATTCCTTTCACTGTACACATTATTAAAGGATCAGTAAAACTAAGAAACTACAGGGAGTCACTTGAAACCACTTAGGGAATTAGGACTGTGCATAACACAACTTATACTAAACTACCTAATAACAAACACAATTATCTAAAGATCTATTCAGGTATAACAACACTCTCCCATCTAGGAATGATGGCGTTCTCGAGTACTACCAACAAGTGTAAATGTGTCCGAAAAGCTGAAAACCGATTAAAACTTCATTAAAAGGGACTGTATGAGATTAGAAGAACATGGCTGCTTTCCTGCAGAAACTGCACCACATCCATTCCCGTGATTGGGGTTGTGCTGCAATACCACACACAGCCTATGTACAGACAGTGGCGCTGTTTCTGGAAGAAAGAAGCGGTTTTTCTAATCTCATACAATAGTTTGATCGAATAGGTGTATTATATTGCAGTAGATGTGATGTGTTGAGTTGTAATGGCATAAACATATAACGGATTGCAAATCTTATGGTTGTAACAACTTTGGAAGTTAACTATCTCAAATTCACGTACATGGGCCTTAACCTGGTTTGGGACCCATACCTATCTCCAAGACTGGGGTCCCCCATCCTGCCTGGTAAGGAGACCACCGGCTGTCACATGTAGGTGGGGAATGTATGGAGAGACAGCAGCGCATTGAGCACATTCTGCATTCAGTCTCCGTTTGGACAAGTAGGACAGGGGTCAGAAACCCCCGCTCTGGAGATAGGTGCGAGACCCAGAGGTGGGATGGTCTCATACTTTTTTGTTCAACTTGTCTGAGCGCAACTCTCTTTTCTGTTACTCTGGGAATCAAAAAAGGACTGGCGGGTTCTAGGTCTAAATCCAACCCGGGACATCTGTATGGAGTTTTTATTTCCCCTCAAGAACATATTGGTAGGTCAACTGGATTCCTCCATAACTGGGTCTAGAGTATACGTATCTGAAATAAGGAAACTATATTGTGAGCCCCAATGTAGACAAGGTAACTAAAGAGTGAGGTAAAAAAGATCCCTGAAGTAAGATGCCAACAGTCAACCTGGGAAGGAGCACATGTAAGAAAGAAGGATGATTTGGGTGTATTTGTGAGATGGTATTTAATCTGGAAACTTGGCATGTCCACTTAAACATCTTATAGATCTACGGGAAATCTTGTATAAAACATGGGAGGTACTGTAAGGTTAAAATTTGTACAATGGGCAAAAATTTTTTTTTCGGCAGGCCCGTTTTTATTTTTTGCCTCAGCTCCCGACAAGTAGGGCTTTAATACTCAGCGTGTGATGAGAGATGAAACCAAGTGTGAACAACTTTCAGGTCCCATGAGGGGGCTGACTGTTCAAGCTGTCAGGTTCAATTGCATCATTCGACATTATTCAATGCCCCAAACTGCTCCCTAATTGTTAGGGGCTTAACATATTCACAGCCATTGTTTAGGCTAATGCTGAATGCCCACAAGTCGAGTTTCCATAAAGAAGGGGGTGGGATTTCATTGTACTTAAACCATCCAGAACCCACTACCACCGTAGTCTTTGGTGTCATCCCATGTATGAAAAAGCGACTGTGAGACTGCTTTAATCAGTTTATATACTATCAATAAGCCTCTTATTTTATTACTATAGATATATAGCTAGAGATTTGTGAGACTGATGCAGGGACAGTTCACTGGCTTGATACAATCGCAGAAGAGAGTGCCGCTTTCAATCCTCCGCAGATTCGCTTTACTCCGACAGCTACAAGTCATTGTAAGTTTTTGGTTTTTTTCTGTCCCCAATATCAGATGTGACACCTCGTAGAAAGCCACGCACAAACCCTTTTACATTTCTCTGAAGATCCGTTGCCTCGGCTGACAAACGATTATTTTTTCAGTTGCATTCCTTATCCTGTTGATAACGAGATGGGGGTCAAGCAGATTATTCGCTTCCTGTTCTGTCACTGCTTTGTATTGCTGAGATAGGAAGTTAAAACTAAAGGGGAGACACAGAGTAAACAATCCAAAGGAACTCCGATTCTAAATGCTGTAGAGTGAATTTTTATTTTTTTTTTACTTCATTTGTATCAGCTGTAGAATAGCAAAAATGACCAGGAGAAAGCTGATCTGCCAATCATGATTCTGCTTCCTAATTCATACAAATGGGACTTTGGAAATCGTGATTTCTGCTTCTGTCCTAAAGCCGTAGGTTGTTACATGAGAATCTCTGTTCAAATGCAATATCCGAGTTGCAAAAAGAGATTAAACGGTGCAAATTTTTTAAAAATAAACTAAAACCATAAAAAGTAACAATTCAAGTGAAGTAGCAGAAATGGAAGAAGCAGCAGCAAGCTGTAACGATGCAACATAGAAGGCAAACGTGATGCTTTGACAGGAAACAGCAAATAGCTTTACAAATCACAAGATAGCTGGAGGGCACGAACCATATGCTCACCATTCAGAAGTAATAAAGCCGTGTGGGTATAAGATTAGAAATCATAATATTGAAACATAAAAACAAAGAATCATGCAAAACTGGATTTAGAATATATTATATATATATATATATATATATATATATATATATATATATATATATATATATAGACACACACACACACACACACACACACACATATATATTTTAAATGTAAAATTTTATATTTTTAAATACACATTTTTATTATAAATACATAAAAATTTGTATAAAAAATATATTATATAAATATTAAAAATGTTTATAATCTTAAATATATATATATATACATACAAACACATTTAGATTTTTATATATATAATTTTTTATATTATATATATATACACACACACACACATATATATACACATACATACATATACACATACATACATACATATACACATACATACATATACACATACATATGCACATACATACATATATACACATACACACATATATATACACATACATACATACATATACACATACACACATATATATATATATATATATATATATATATACATACACACACATGCATACATATACACATACACACACATATATATATATACACACACACACACATTATATATATATATATATATATATATATATATCTATATATAGATTGTTTTTATTATGAAACAAAATCTAAAATTATGGGAATACTGTAAATATTGGTTTTATTCCAATACAGCTGAACCTCCATTATGAAATGCTGCACGCTCGGAACAACTCCTCACTTCATGCTATTTGTTGATACAGCGCCATCATTCCACTTTGTCATGAGATAAAACAACAGGTGTAAGAACATTAAAATCCCTCTACAATTATCAACGCAAACCTGTTTCAAGCGCAACAGTAATAAGACCCACGAGGAACAAGCTCTGCCAGTACAAATGTAGTCATGTGCGTAACATTGCGACTATTTAATCACATTTTTAAATTATTTTTGTTGGGGGGTGACGACGACAGCGACTTCTGTATTGAGGGTGGAAAATACAGTAATACAGCGATAGTACAAATATGGGCTTTAAGCATATAACATGGCTATTTTTCTTGTTGTCAAAGGAATGCTACACAGGTTATGTACAGTTTTGCTTTTTAGATATACCCATTTTTTTTTTCTTTTTAAAAAAAAAAAAAAAGATCAGAAACTGCAGGATTCAAATATTTGCACAAAATGTAGACCTGACCCAATGACACGTGGATTTGAATTGTTTCTTACATTAGTGACTATGTTGTTCTGGCAAAGGAATTATCTGTCAAAAATTAAGAATTTGACAGGCTATTAAAGTGATCTCGATGACATCAGGACCAGTGAGATTTCTGGAGAGCAGACAATAGAGATGACAGGCACGCTACTTAAACCAAATTTTAAGGCCACCGACAGCTTGTGCTTGGTTCAATGTCATTCCATCACCGACTTACTGTAAAGAGAGGACTCTATAAAAGAACTCGGAACATTATTTATCTGGCGCTTTTCCCATTTCAATGCAACAGTCAAACACTAATACAAAAAGAAATCCAACGATGGCATTATAGCTGGATATCGCCTGCAGCCATCAATCTCGTAAAACGGACAGAAGACGATGCGCCCGGTTATTTAAATGAACACAGAGTTAAGTCCCAATTCTTCCTGTATTTGCATAACTCCGTTGCTGCGGAGCTATGCGGCACATTAATATTCCACTTTAATCCCACTCCAACAGTTTGATACGTTTCTCACTGGAAGTGCGAAAATTCACTATTTAGAACAGCAAAATGACCAATAAACAGCAAAAATACAGAATTGTACTGAACCAGCAGTCAACGATTACCACGTATAACGCGTTTTACAGCAGTCAAATGATTTAAGGGGTTGGGTGCACAGCAATCTTTTTTTTTTTTTGTCTCTTCCCTACCAAACACATTTTTTACAAGAATATAAATAAGTCAGCATATCCACTATTAATCTGTATTATTAATAAAATTGCAATCTCCCCAAAAGAAACAGCAAGTTATCCACATCTACAAGATCACGCTTTGCTAAAAATGTCTTTATTTTTGTTTCATTTTTCTTTCAGTATAAAAAAATAAATAAATAACTTTCACACAAAAAAAATAAAATAAAAAAAACACCAATTAAGGCCTGGTTCACGGAAACCGCGCCTCAAAACTCGTCAAAAACCGGCCGAAAATGGCTCCCATTGATTTCAATGGGAGGCGGGGGCGGTTTCCTCCCGCGAGCAGTAAAACTGCCTCGTGGCAGAAAGAAGGGACATGCCCTATCTTCACGCCTCTGACCTCCCATTGACATAATTTCGCTAAGTTTTTTGCCCGTAAACGACGTGCAGGAAGGACAAAATGTGCCTCAAAATCCCAAACGGAATTTTGAGGTAGAATTTTCCTCCTGCAAAAAACTCAGTGTGAACGAGGTTTAAGGGCCAGTTCACACAGAGTTTTTTGACGCGGAAACTGTGCCGGAAAATGGCCCAAAAAACGGCCGAAAATGCCTCCCATTAATTTCAATGGGAGGCGGAGGAGTTTTTTTTCCACGAGCGGAAAAACCATCTTGCGGGAAAAAGTAGTGACATGCCCTATCTTCGGGCGTTTACGTCTCTGACCTCCCACTGACATCAATGGGAGGCAGAAAAAGCGTATCTCACTATGTTTTTTTACCCGCGGTGCTCTATGGCCGTGAGCGAAAAACGCCACGAAAAACATGGCAAACGGCGTGTAGGCAGAACAAAATCCAGACAGAATTTCGAGGCAGAGTTTTGCAAAAAACTGTGTGAACATAGCCTAACGGATATAACTGCATCTTAATAAACACATTTAGGACCCATGCACACGAACGTGCTTTTGTTGCCGCAATTCCCCCGAAAATCCACGGGAGAATTGCGGCCCCATTCATTCCTATGGGGCCATGCACACGACCGTGTTTTTCACGGTCCGTGCATGGCCCAGGAGCCCGGACTGCAGAAAGGACGAGCAAGCCTTATTACGGCCGTGTTCTGCGGTCTGGGCTCACTGAAAATAATGGACGGCGATTTGCGGGCGGCTCGCGGCTGTCACTCCGTGGCCGGCCGACCCGAAAATCACGGCCGTGTACATGGCTACGTTCGTGTGCATGAGGCCTAAGGCTGTGTACACATGTTGCGTTTTTGAACTGTTGGGGACAAATTCAACTAATAAAATGCAAGCGTTTTTTTAATTACCCATGCGTTTTACAAAGTGTAAGACGCAAGTATGGCCTAGAACCTAGAACCCGCAGCGAATTCCCTCCGAAAAAAACACACCAAATTGTGGTGCAGTGTTTAGAGTGTTTTTGCTGCAAAAACCAGCACTTGGAAAAAAGAAAAAAAAAAGTCTATACTTACCCCGGGCCATAATCATGGCGACGCGTCCCTCCGTTGTTTGTGTAGTCTGGCCTTCTGGGACGACGCTGCAGCTCATGTGACCACTGCAGCCTGCTATTGGCTACAGCAGTCACATGGGATGAAATGTCATCCCAGGAGGCTGGATTCCATGGAGAACTGAGGAAAGCATCGCTATGACAACGGTTGGGGGTAAATATGCGCTTTTTTTCAAATTAATTTGAAAGTAAAAAAGGGTCAATTTATGAGCGTTTTCTCTGCACAAATGCATGAATTTCCGCAGCGTTTATGCGACGTGGAAAGCCAGCCTAAACCGATGACTAGTAAATGTAAAACCAGATTACAGCTGAAACACTTTGTAGAACACATGCAGAATTAAAAACCGCATGCGTTTTTTTTCTCCCCAACCGTTCTAAAACGCAACATGTGACCCCAGCCCAATATTTGTTTTTATAGGTTTACAAACAAAATAACCCAAATGATCACAGATCACAACGATCGGCATGGAGGAAAATATCATGCAAACTTTGGAGATCGTAACTTTAAATCAAGAATATCCTTAAAGTTAAATAACAAGGAAACCAAAACGAATAAAGAGAAGAAAGAACCGGCAACAACATGGTCGTCACATCCGGCTCCCTCACTATTGTTTTAGGCAGCTAAATGAAGGTCCTGCTCCACTCCGCACAATGAAGAGGTTGCCTGGAGACTTGATGGTTTCTACAGGAGCACCAGATAAGCCGCATCTAAATAAGCTTCCGCATGGAGGCAGAAGAGCATTTACTGCTAGGAGCAAAATATAAGATGCAGCTGTCTCCGCGCGCTGCACCGTACAGGAGCATGCCGCTGCCGCCACTTTCCTCTACTCAATGATCACTAAAATGTGAAGCCGATCTCGCTGGGACAAGGGTAAGAATAAGATTGGAAGGATTTTAATTAGACGGAATACAGGATTACTCTAGTACTGGGACTCCTTTGTTCTTCCTGTTGGGTCACATGTTACCGAAGAATTTCCCCCCTAGCTGTAAATTCCTTTCACCCCACCCTCTGACCTCTTCCGACTTAAAACCCAGTGCAGAAAAGGGGTTTTCCATTTAAATCCAAAAGCTCAGCATGTCCACAACCTCATGCGCTCGGCTCAGTGGAAAGGCAATCCATCAATCTATCATCAAGAAGAAAGAAAATAAAATAAAGTACTTCACAAAAGAAATGGTTATCTAGTTTAATACTAATATATAAATACTAAAGCAAGAGTAGAACTGTTAAATATTAATAATGTTTTAGACCAGCTGGGGGCACTAGAGCGGTGTTGTATCGATCTAAAACCGTTGCAAACAAGGACGCCCCACAACATGTAACTGTAGCACAATACAATAAAACGCAGCAACAGCATAGTCCTATTCTTATATAGTATCATTTCATGGCTTTCACAGAACTTTTGCATGATAAATTGGCCATTAGGGGGCCGCGTTATACTTAAATTTACAAGAAAAATTATTGTTTCTCATAAATATTATGCCAGCCATTCACACTGAGCTGTTGCATGGAAACCCATGAGATCTCATTATATAGATCACTCTCTTTCTCTGGTGGTATTATGGTCTTTTTTGTGGATTGTGATTCTGGAAGCCTAAGGCCTAGTACACACAGAATTTTTTGACAGGCAGATTTTTAACTGCCAGCGTTTTTGGACGTCCTTTTTTTTTTTTCACATTTCTTGCCTGCGGCCATTGAATATAATGCAAAAACCACCACACCAAAAAAAACGCTCAAAATAGGTGTCTTCTGTCTCCCATTGATTTCAGAGGGCGTGCCTATGCGCAAATCACTCAAAGAAAAAGTGTGGCGCTTTTTTTGGGGAGAAAAAAAATATGTATGCCTCCAATTGAAATCAATGGGGACCGACTTGAGATGTTTTTTTGGCGCAGATTCGGACGTGACTTCCGCATCAAAGTCATCGCCAAAAAATTCCGTGTGAACTGACCATGAGAGTTAATTCACACACAGTATTTTGTCAGGCAGGAAAAAATGGCAGCATTTTTTATTACTAAATATTAATAACCCTCAATAAAAGTTCACATTTTACTGTCCCAATCTATCGAAGACTATGTAATCAGGTCCAATGCTCGCCCTTTGTGATATTGTAGATCCGGCTTCCTCTAGATTCCTTCTGGTCTGCAGGCTCCTCTCTAGCGGTAGCGCTGTATGTAAACAGCTCCATGTTTTGTTTGACAAATGATTGCAGCGTAATTAGTTTAAATAGACACAGCAGAGAACAATGATCACCAGATAAGATTAAAATGAAAAGAAGCAGAGGACTAGTGGAAGGACGGCTCCACCTCATCCAAGGCTGCAAATTGTTTCTAACAGCATAAAACTTCCGCTACACAGCAGAGGAATATTAACCCTAACGTAAGTAATAAGGAACCAAAGTCACATGATCTCCTGTAGTCAATAACTTTATATAGTAACACGCAAGGGAAAAAAGGAGCAGTTGCCGATAGTGACCAAATAGATTAAAGGCTATGTACTCCTTTAAAATCATGTTTTTTTTTTAATGTTTTTTGTGCAACTTTCTAAATACTTATTAAAAATTATATCTTTTTGAGATACAGCTGCTTTGTATCCTGTATACAGAGCAGCTGTATCTAGAACTAAAACCTGAACCCCTCAGGTCAGCGGGACTGACGGGTTCAGTGTCAGCGGGTCCTGCCTGTTTCTGACACGAAGGACTGAGCTGTTATCCATCACACCTAAGTTTATAACTTAGATGAGATCGATAACAGGTGAATTCTGCGTGTCGACCCGCTGTCACTGAACCCATCAGTGCCGCTGACCTGACATCGGATACAGGTTTCAGCGCTAGATACAGCTGCTCTGTATACAGGATACAAAGCAGCTGTATCTCAAAAATCCAGGCAAAAATGGTCAGAGTTTGGCCAGTTTAACCATCTCAGTGTTACAGGAGCTCAGCTAACTGGTTAGGGGAATGTCTGCTGACAAGCTTGTTGACGGTTTCCAATGAGAGAATTGTGAAAGCAATGAGGCCACACAAATACTTTAAGGGTCTATTTACACGGTGCCGTCAAATCGTGTTTTTTTTGCAACATGTTATGCAAAATAACGACAAAACGCAGTGTTTAACTTTAAGGAGTTGTACAGTCGTGCATTCACTAGACCGCAAATGATCCGTAGTGTTCATCTGGATATAAAGGAGCTGCCACAAGGATGAATTATTCATAGGACTGCAGCTCTTTTTACTTTCAATTCTGAGACTTAAAAAAAAAATCTGAAAAATAACAACATAACGTACATCTGGGTGTGGAAATAGACAGACACACATGGAACTGCTGTTCCCACGCTTCTAACGGTGTGTGAATTTATAAAAGTTTTTTTTATCATTTTTGTAATTGTGACAAAGTCACTCTGGTGTTTACAAAGAAGCAACAGAGATGATTTTTTTTTTTTTAAATACCCTATCACAGTAAGGGCTTGTCCACACGTAACGGAATTGCTGCATATTTTTGGTCCGGAATTGCGGACGGAAAACACGCAGCAGAATACAGTAGCAGTAAAGCGGGTGAGATTCAACAAATCTCATCCACACGCTGCGTAAAATTTCTTTGCAGAAATTAACCTGCGGTGCGTATTTCTCGTACTGCAGCACGTCAATTCCTGCTGCGGAAAGTGGACGGAATTGCTGCGTTTTTCAGCGGAGACGTCACCCTCTCCCAACATTGAGAAAAACGCAACAAAATACGCACCATTTTCTGCAGTAAATGGAAACGTTGTCCGTTTTTTTTTGCGGTCAGTGTGTCCTCCGCATCTGTTACAACGGTCGTGTGCATGGGGCCTTCGATTTATCGGGTAGAATGTTAGTGCTCTGTGGCTGCCTCAATGTTTTCCTATATAGGATAAAGTCAAGCACAACTAGCAGCAATCGCTACAATCCCAACCATGTCTAATTCTACAACTTTTCCTCCATAAACCGTGAGGTTGCGCGGCTAAATGTCGCTGTTGAGCCCTAGCCGAATATGCCGGGACAGATCCCAGAAGACAGGCTGCTAAAGCAAGTAGGATCTGCAGCTACACCGAACTTATTGTGCCGATTTCTTATGGGGTCTATGACCTTTTTTTCATTTATTCTTATTTTATTGGTTGATGAACTGGTCGTACTAAGCACCTGAAGTCTAGAGTATCTGGTCTATCCCTTGGGTTCAATACTACCTTCTTTTTCCAGACTTGGTAGCAGCTGACTGATGCAAACGCAGTAACTGCTACCTCCATAACATAGCAGGGAAGAACGACATTGAAAAGAGGAAGAATCCCTGCTGACTGGAATACAATGGAGAAGGAGAGAATCCACGTATGATGCAACCCCCACAGGTGAGCGTTGCATCAGTCCTGTAGTTCTGGTTTATTTCTCTTGAAGCCATTAGTGTAAATTGATGACTTACGGTACCTTTCCTCAGAGAATACTTTGCATCATGGCACGAAGACTTGCAACAAAGCATAGGATGTCTAATTTCATGGTATTGTTGGAAGTGTATCAGGAATGGGGGCGCATGTCCAGCATGTATGTACTTGTCCTAGTAAAGCCGGCGCCCAAGAAGAAAAGGGTTGGACAGCAACGCCAGGTCTGACCGGATGGTCTTTTAGGACAATGGCAGATTTATTAGGCGCACTGCACGGGGGACAGTCTGGAGCACCAGTAATAATGAATCCATCGATGTGCCTAGGTCGACTGCTATGCCTGCATATAGAGCCATGGCAGTGCCCAGAATACCTGCATCAGGTAATATTTACACGACTGACATTTTAAGTCAACAAATCTGAATTCGTACATCTTGACAATGGCATATTGATAAGGGCGCAAAAATACAGGTGGCATTTTAAGAGGTGTAACTGGCAGAATCTGGACTGAAAAGCTTGGCTCAGATCCAACGAATGTTCCCTGAATGCACGATTACAGTAATAAGGCCCTGTTCACACAGAGTTTTTTGCAGGCAGAAAAAATCTGCCTCAGAATTCCTTCAGGAATTTTGAGGCAGATTTTGAACTGCGTGTACGTATTTTTTTGCGTTTTCGCCCGCAGCCATTGAAGCTAATGCGAGAACCGCGGGAACAAAACACCACGAAATATGCTCAAAAATGAGCACCGCAGGTTTTTTCTGCCTCCCATTGATTTCAATGGGAGGTCAGAGGCAGTAAGCGTGGCAACAAAGGACATGCCACTTTTTTTTTCCACGTGGAGACAAGAGCCAACCGGGAAAAAAACACCTCTGCCACCCATTGAAATCAATAGGGGGATGATTTTGACTGTCTTTTCCGCGTCAAAATCAGCACCAAAAAAAACTCTGTATGAACTGACCCTAAGGGTGTATTAGACGAAGAACGTAAACGAAGCAACTTTGCAAATATTCTGAATTACAAATTCCTTATCGTTTTGTGTCTACAGCGCCTATGCAGACCTATGACTCTCCATAGTAGCATACAATGATTCTACGGTCATATTGCTATACATCTGTCCCCCACTTCCTGCTTTATTACTACCAAATGGATGTTTAACCCATAAGCTACATTTTAAAATAGGCCGGTTACTAAACGTTTGATAAACTTCTGACATGTCATAGAGACATGTCAGAAGTTTGGATTGGTGGGGATCCAAGCACTGAGACCCCCACCAATCGCTAGAATGAAGCAGCCGAAGCCCTCGTGTGAGCGCTCAGCCGCTTCGTGTCTGTTCGGCTTTTTCCGGAAAGCCGATGTATCAGAGCACAAGCTCATAGGCTTTGTATTGAGTCCGTACACCGATCCATTTATTTCCGGAAAAAGCCGAACAGGCGCTTCAGCTGCTTCTTTCTAGTGATTGGTGGGGGTCTCCGTGCTCGGACCCCCACCATTCCAAACTTCTGACATGTCACTATGACATGTCAGAAGTTTGTCGAACGTTTAGCTACACTTTAAACCTTAATGACCAAGCTATTTAAGTTTTTCCATCGTCGCATTCCAAGAGCTAGAACTCTTTTATTTTTGCATCGACATCGCTGTATAAGGACTTGTTTTTTGCGGGACAAGTTGTGTATTTTAATAGCACCATTTTGGGGTACATATAATTTATTGATTAACTTTTATTAACTTTTGGGGGGGGGGGGAATAGAAAAAACAACGCAAATTTCGCCACACTTTTTGCGTCCTAAATTTACGCCGTTTACCGTGTGGTATAAATAACACAATAACTTTATATTGCGGGTTGTTACGATTGTTTTACTACTTTTAGACAGTAAAATTTCATTTTTTTTTTTTAATTATTTGTTTTTGGGCTTCCATATTTGAAGAGCCATAACTTTCTTTTTCCGCCGATGCAATTGTATGAGGGCTATTTTTTGCGGGACGACTTGTCGTTTTTATTTGTACCATTTTGGAGTACATGCGACTTTTTGTTCACTTTTTATCTAATTTTTTTAAGGCAGGATTCACAGAAATCAGCAAATTCTTGAATTTTTTTTAAGTTTATTTTTTACGGCGTTCGACGAGCGGGTTAAATGATGTATCATAGTTGGGGTCGTTACAGGCGCGGCGATACCAAACATTTGTAACTTTTACTTTGTTTCTGTTTTTTAAAGGGGAAAAAGTGGGTTTTTCATTTATTATTTCACTTTTTTATTTATGAACTAATTTATTTGAATACACTGCAATAATTTTGTACTGCAGTGTATTACTGCCTGTCCGTGTAAAACGGACAGGCCTCTGCTCGGCGATGCCTCTGGCATGGCCTAGCAGGCATTAACTGGGGCAGACCTGGGAGCCTGTATTAGGCCCCCCTGGCTGCCATAGAAGACTCCGACACACCGCGATCACGTGCCGGTGGGGTGAGATGGGGAGCTCCCTCCCCCAAAACCACTCAGATGCGGGGCTCGCTAATGAGCGCCGCATCTGAAGGGTTAAACGAGCGAAATCAATACCTATATCGATCTCACACGTTCGAGCAGAGATGCTCCCAGCCCTCAGCTACCCCTGGTAATTGAGAGCAGGGAGATTTAATGGCTCCCTGCTCTATTTATTTATTCCGATGCAGCGCCGAAAAAAGGCTACTGCATCGGAATAAAGCCCGTTAGTGGCCGCCATAAAAACACTTATGGGGCGGTCACAGAAAAAGGGTGTAAATTAAAAGTAGTAGGACTGCAGGATCAGACTACACAGGGTTTGTTTGTTGTCTGTTACTATGGCGATGCTTAGAACATAGGTGCTGTATACCCAAAACAATAGGACTATTTGCAAAGTTGCTTATTTTTCCATTTCAAATGTATTAGGACAATTAAAGACATTTTGTTGAAAAGGTGGACATAGCCTTTAAATGTGGTTCCAACTATATTATCCCGCGTTACCCCTTCTTTATAGATTGATATTGATATATATATATATATATATAGATCACCACAGCAACAGATCTCTCTGGACAGTATACTTCATGGATACCATAAACGTGATTTATCAGTGCATAACAAAGACGGTGTATTATCAACACAATATACAAGTAGTTTCTCACGCAACCTCTAAAATGCATGGATATGATTACAAACATGAAAAATAAAAGGCAAAGATCATCATAAAGGAAGATCTGTTCTATGCCAATGTCCAGTCTGCTGCACAATGAAGAGGAGTTTTCTTACCTGAGTTGTAGTAGTGCTGGCAGGGACAGTAGATGAAGAAGAGGGCAATGGGGATGAGGATCCTCCGGGTTGTAGATGAGCAGCGGCGCATTGTGATACGTAGGAACTGGAAACTGGCGTACTGGAACCTGACAACGCATTGGGAAAGGACGCTGCTACATCATTGCTGCTGAAAATACCTGTAATACAAGGGAGCAAAAAGTGGATTATGTTCAGATGCTTAGAAAAGCGGATTAACAAACAAAATGCATCATTACTATTATGACCAATGTTGAGTCCCGGGTAGGACCTGATAGAAAGCTTCAAAGAAAAATACAGAGAACGTACAGAGGCGTCAGCACTGGGTCCTAGGTTTAAATCATGAACTTTCTAGTCCTATAAATCAAAATGAGTCAAGAACAATCCCCCACAAGTAAAATGTAATCAATTTAATTTATTACTAAAGGTATAGCTCCCAACCGTCCCGGATCCGGCAGGACAGTCCCGGTTTCTCACCGCTGTCCCGGGCAGTCTGAAAAATGTCCCGCTGGGCGCTGCAGCTGTATCAAAACAGCTGATCGTTGCTGACAGGCGCCCTGCATGCCAGACGACTGCAGCAGCGATCAGCATCAGAAGAAGGCAGGAGTCTTGCGGCGGTGTTATGACTGGGATCGATGCCGGCCCGGGAGTGGACCAGTCCAGTCACCTGACCTGTCATCTGACCTCACCAGTCATGTGACTGGACTGGTCCACTCCCGGGCCGGCATCAACACCAGTGAGAACACCGCCGCAAGACTCCTCCCTTATTCTGACGGTGAGTGACGTAAGCATAGTGGAGAGTGGCAACAGGAGGCTCTCTCTACCCCTCTCCGCTCTGGGTGGTTGTGTGGCGCTATGGACAAGGGGGAAGGGTGGTTGTGTGGCGCTATGTACAAAAGGGGGCTGTGCGTGCGGCGCCATCTACAGGGGGCTGTGCGCGCGGCGCCATCTACAGGGGGCTGTGCGCGCGGCGCCATCTACAGGGGGCTGTGCGCGCGGCGCCATCTACAGGGGGCTGTGCGTGTGGAGCCATCTACAGGGGGCTGTGCGTGTGGAGCCATCTACAGGGGGCTGTGCGTGTGGAGCCATCTACAGGGGGCTGTGCGTGGAGCCATCTACAGGGGGCTGTGCGTGGAGCCATCTACAGGGGGCTGTGTGTGGAGCAATCTACAGAGGGGCTGTGTGTGGAGCAATCTACAGAGGGGCTGTGCGTGGAGCCATCTACAGGGGGCTGTGCGTGGAGCCATCTACAGGGGGCTGTGCGTGGAGCCATCTACAGGGGGCTGTGTGTGGAGCAATCTACAGAGGGGCTGTGTGTGGAGCAATCTACAGAGGGGCTGTGTGTGGAGCAATCTACAAGGGGGCTCTGGTGGATGATTTTTCCATTGACCTGTAGCAGTTACATAACTGGGAAAAAAAAATCCCCATCATGTAACTCTGCTACCTGTCAATTGAAAAGTCATCAACCACAGGGTCTCCCTCTTGACTTTCTTTGTTCTCAGCCTTTTGATCTGTCCTGCAGCAGCTGCCGTGATGAGCAAATGTTATACCCAAGTTAGGAAAAGTAACATAAAGACGATATAACCTGATCCATAATATTGGAGATATCCATAGATTTTTTTTTTTTGTAAGTCTAGAGATCTGCAGTGAGAATATGATCTTGTTATTTGAAGAGGGATCTGGCCGTGATTTGATGTGTTGATGCGGGATATTGGTCGTGGTTAGGGGCGTGGCTTAAAAATGTCCCTCTTTTCCGAATTCAAAAGTTGGGAGGTATGCTAAAAGGTAGTGAAAACGAGTGCCAATCAATGAGGCAACTCGTTGATCGGCGCTTGTTTGCTCCTTTCACAAGCAGCAACGATTGGTTACTACAATCGCTCGTCCCCATACATTTTCATCATGTCGGCAGCACATCTCCCTGATTACACAGGGAGATGTGCTGCAAAGAAAGATAATATTACATGCTGCATAAACAATACGATCAGCTGATGAACGAGTGTTTGCTCACTGTTCGGCTGATCGTTGCCTTGTTTACACAGGGCAATGATCGGGAAAGAGAGTTCATATGAAGGCTCATTCACCTAAATTATTAGTACTTGTAAAAAAGCCTTAAGAGTACAGGCGATCATGAACCTCAGTGCGCGTTTCGCCTGTCCGCAAAATCTGAAATTGACTTTATATATGTTCACTGCATGTCTGGGTTTACTCCCTTACAAAAGGGTCAAAAGCATACTGGTAATGAAATTGGATCTAGAGTGTATGTAAGGGACAGTGAGATCACATTGTGAGCCCCACTGGTGACAGAGACTGATCTGAGTGACTGGTTTGTTTGCTGCACTTGCAGAGTCATTTGCATATCGCAAAAAAGTCGTTTATCTGGACAAACTGGGTAAAACAAAGAAAGCTAAAAGGTACGTGGGCACATCGTTTTACAAGACCTACCAAACGCTGGGACCAGTTTGGTAGGCAAATAGGAGCTGACAGGTTCCCTTTATAGCCTATGTAACCCTTTGATGGGGCATTTATTTATTTTTTTTAATATCCAGGTCAGTCAGTGTTTTTTGTAATTTTTTAATTAGTTTTTATTAAAAATTTGTTTTACTTTTATAGATACAGCTGCTCTGTATCCTGAATACAGAGCAGCTGTATGTAGCGCTAAATCCTGTTCCCGTTAGTTCCGTGGGGCTGGCTGGTTAAGGGACAGCGGGTCTGCATGTCCCTGACACGCAGGGTCAACCTGTTATCTATCACATCTAAGTTCATAACTTAGGCTGCGTTCACATCTGCATTAGGGCTCCGTTCCGACTGAGCTTTCCATCGGAACGGAGCCCTGATTGACACAAATGGAAACCAGAGGTTACCATTTCCGGTGCAAAAGGTTTCCGTTTGTCTCCGTTGTGCAGGGGTTCCGTCGTTTTGATGGAATCAATAGCGAAGTCGACTACGGTATTCATTCCGTCAAAACGATGGAACCCTTGCACAACAGAGACAAATGGAAACCATTTGCACCGGATTCCTCACCATTGAAATCAATGGTAATGGAAACCTCTGGTTTCATTTTGTGTGTGTCAGTCAGGGCTTCCGTTCCGGCGGAAAATGTTGTCGGAACGGAGCACTGATGCAGATGTGAACACAGCCTTAGATGCGATCAATAACAGGTGGATCGTGCGTGTCAGAGATCCGCAGAATCCGCTGTTACTGAACCAGTCAGGTCCGCAGGACCAAATTGTTAATTAAAACGAATTATAAAGTTACACCAAACACAGTGACTGACCTGTTTATTAGAAACAATTGCCCTTCAAAGGTTTACATAGCCTTTAACTATGTAACATCCCCACCTAGATCCTAAAAAAATTCTTACAGCAGATGCAAAGAAAAGACAATGAAAGTCCAAAAATAGGAAACCATTCAAAGAACTAAAAAAAAAACCTGACTCAGCCATGTGAACAACCCAACATTACAATGAATCATCAGCAAAAGAAAACCCCACTAAACAAGAAAAAAAGAAAAATGTGACAATTAAAAAGAGCTCAAATACAACAAAAACATAAAAACGAATGAGAAAAGCTTAAGAAAGAACAAAATCTCACTTATTTATCTTAATCTCATTTTGGACTGATGCCATCTGTGAAATACATAGTCCCCTAATTTATCCACCGTGTGCTGGATTAGGACATTTTAGATCTAAAGAGGTAGATCACTCAAGAGCGAGAGAGTGACGGAGCTGGTTTTCAGCACTTGAATAAACCCTGTTGGGATGCACAAAACAGATCAATCACAACATTTGGAGAAAGGTAGGAGCCTTTTCACAGGGCCTCTGTGAAGGTTGGCACCCATCCGTCTTCTTGTAGGAATACAAAGACGAGTATGATGGAAGATTGTGAGGTCGAATGTGCGCTCCCTTTCTCCTTTGACACCTACTGCACGAAGAGGGTGAATAACAGGTCAAAGGCTGCTCGGTGCACCCACCACTACCAATTCACTAAGGGGTTTGGTTTCTAAAGGTCGAATCCCTATTTTTCTTTCCATACAACTAGCTATTTAATCAATGTAGATACAGGAACTATAGATAAAGATATATAGAAAACTGGGTCATCCAAGGACTAAAGGAAATATATGTGTATTATTCTCACCTAATAACTTAAAACAGCCCACTAGGGGAGTATGTAGGTATTACACACACATATATATATAGATTAGTCCTTTTTTTACTTTATTTTTCTGTCCTCTTTGTCTTATGATCTGTTAACACTAGCCGATCCAAACTGACCTTGACAGATCCCATAAACTTTAATGGTGTTCCGTTATTTTGAACGTCGTGAATAATGCTGCAAACAACCCTATTCTTGCCGTGAAAAATACTGTAATGACTGATGGAACCCCCAACGAAATCTCCTAAAGCAAGTGTGAACCGGGTCTTACGGCTGTTTACATCTGCCTTGGAGACTCCATTAGAGGCTTGTCACAGATTTCATTGCTTTTTGCCGGACAAAATAGTGCAGCTTGCTGCGCCATTACATCTGGCAAAATGATGGAAGCCATGTCGAGAGACCCAACGGTTCCCATTAAAGTCAATGGATTCTACTGTCCATCTATGGTTTCCGTTATGGAACAAATACCGGAAGGGATATTCGTTGCTCTGCTCCTATGACAGAGAAGTGCAAAGGAAACCCGAACGCAGATGTGAACCCGGCCATAGGCAACATTTATGTTTATACCAAGCATAGTTAGGCCCCATTCACATCCCGTTTTTTTGCCCTACGTTTATCGTGTACGTCGGGAAAGTGTACAGGAGACAAGTCATGATCATCTCGGTGCTGGGCTTGACATAGATCGGATGTTAATGAGAAGATACTCTAATGACAATTAATGCCGCCACCCCCCTCACGTAATGTTTAGTGAGACCTATAAGAACAAGAATATCCACATATTTATACATATAAAGTCATGCTGTTTCCTTGGCAATGGAAAATAGAGTCCTGCCCGTCTACTTCAAAGACACGGTGCCCCAGTGATCAAATTAAGGGGGGAAATAAATGGATCCTTGCCTTGTTTTAATTATACAGTAGTGTACGCAGGCTTCATGACGCACGATTTCCTGGCCCTATTTACCATAAATCTAATTCGGGCATCTGGGACACAAGGAGATAAACGTGACCTGTTAATCCTTAACGGTGGACCCTGGGATGAGAGATTTTTACGGTCATTCTGCACTCAGCAACTCCTTCCCCAGGTTATAATTTATACATAAAAAAACTGTTAAACCTGATCCAGAGAAAGAAGAAGAGCACTGGGGATTACACTGTTCTATAATAAGTAATGTCTCAGTATAACGTCACTTTAAAAGGGGGCATCACATATCAATAGTATTTGTAAAACAAAAGTGACCGCATTTTTTATGCAACGCTCCAACAAAAAGAAAAAAAAGGGATATTGTTGGAGCTTTTTTTTTTTTTTTTTGAGGAAAGCGATTTTGTTTATTAGTAATTTTTTTCCTGACATTTTTGCATTTCTAACCTCCGGTGAACACAATGATCATCTGATCGCCACTGATCAACCCAGAGTGAAAACCAGTTGTGGATTTGCACTGCAATGTACTATTACAGCTGTAAGTATTACATGGCAGCAATTCAAACGGGCCAGGTCAGCCAGAGCAAGAGCCACTCTTTGTAAGCTGCTCTCTGCTTCACAGAGGCGGGTGAGAGAAGATGTCCTATAAGGTGCTTATGCCCTAAAAGAGCACATGGAAAGATTTTGTCTTTGTGGGAAAGTCTCTCTATACTTTTTCAGTCCTTTTCCAGCACCGGTTAAGGTCCACACGTTAACGGCATTTCTGCCAAAAATTTCTGCTCGGAAAGTTTACGCAGAGTGTGGATGAGATTTGTTAAATCTCACCCACTTTGCTGCTACTGTATTCTGCTGCGTATATATTCTGGATGGAAAATACGTAGCAATTCCGCTACGTGTGGGTAAGCCCTAACAGTGAATTATTTTCCTACCACAATTGTATCGGTTTTATATATTTACATTTCTATTTTATTGTTACATGGGAAGGTTATTCTGTTTAGGTTCTTCTCAGGCAGTTGTATCCTTTTTATATAGTGTCTTTTGTTTTCCATTCCTTTTACATTTATTTATTTAGTACAATTTAGGTTTTTCTAATAAATGTTTTTTATACTTTTGTATATATTTTTGAAAAAATATTTAGGACATTTTAGTGCAAATGGTAATTGTCTTATTGTCTTTAAACCATTTTTTTTTTGCTGCAGCTTTTTTAGTAATTACTTACTCTACATCGTTGGTTACCTTTTGGGTCTGTACCCGTCATTTAGCAAACGAAGAGCTTCATGTTTTTAAAGGGATCACTCGCAGTGTTTTTTAGCGAAAAAGTGTCTAGAAAAATTAGGAAGTCAATGGTCCTGGCGTGCTACGATCCTTTTGAAATGGACAGTAAAGGTAATGCCCTGCTGGATGGGAAGTGAGGGAGGACACTATATATGTGTTTGTTGCACCCATCTTGCAAATGTTTTTTTTTTTTTTTTTTATAAAGGAGGGAATGGATTCCTATACACCTCCAGACTATAATATAGACTGTAACTCAGGATCGGGTTTTCTCTTATAAATGGAAACCAGGACACAAATGTGAACGGAGTCTAAGTAAGGCCTTATTCACACAGCCGTATTTGGTCCGCAAGATACGGACCGTACCGGGCACAGTTCAGGGAGCCAGACCCCCCAGCATCATAGGAATCGAAGATGCTGTGAGTCACTGCCTCCCCATGGGATTACCATCTCGTATTGAATATATGATTACAGTACGGGACAGTATTCCCGCGGGGAGGCAGGGACTCCGAGCATCATACATAACTATGATGTTAGGAGTATGGCTCCTTGAACGGTGTTTGGTCCGGTCTGTATCTGAAGCGCCGAACATGGCCTTGTGAATAAGGCCTAAAGCAAATACACAACTGGTGGAGTCTGACACGCATTTAATGGAAGCCAACTTTTTTTTTTGTTAAAGCAACATTTTTGATCGTTTTGAACCTCTACCATTGCAGAGACACAAATTTATCTCTGATATTTATACATCCAAGTGGTTCAGACTTCAAATTGCTGCAGCCAGTGCTCAAAAGTACAGAAAAAAAACTAAAAAAAAGAAGAAATTCTGTTCTCTGTCAAACTCTCTTGTTGGGTCGCGACCACTCTTCACACGGGTCTATATACCATTCACCCTTTATCTTCTGGATAATGATATTCCCAGGTACAAAAGGTACCCACAAAAGAAACGCGTCTACCACTCCCTTATACCGACTGACATGTCATCATTGTCCACATAGGATACAATAATACTAATAGCATTTCTCGTCGTGAAACCTTCAAATGAAAAGTCGTGAGAAAGGCAATTTGCTGTGATAAATACGCATCACCGCCACTTTGCAGGAAATCCTCCGGATTCCCCTCACATTTCACTGGATTGTTTGCTCTGCTTTGCATAACAGACAGAAAGGTAATTAAACATTTGACGACATCCAATTTACTATGGCTACTGCCATTTGCATGGTGTCATGCCGGCTTCCCCTTATAGGAGTCAAAATTAGATTTCTATAATCTCGTTAAACAAATCAGCTTTTAGAATCTATTGCCAAAAAATGCAAACCACTTAACCAAACAGCATGGAAGCTGTGGCTATCCTTGACACGTTAACCCTTCCACATGTCTGGACACCTCCAACATGTAATAGACACTTGGTTGATACTTTACAATATTCCAGATGTCCAACGTGTGTGTACACACACACACACACACACATTATATATATATATATATACACACACACACACACACACACACACACACACACACAGTAAAAGTGGCGTTCATTTCTTCCGCCAGACAGATTATTAGTGTTTTAGCCACTTTTTGCACCTCAGTTTTGAAAAGGGAGTGTGGCTTTAAATGTGCCAAATTGCAAAAAAAATTGTGCAAAAAAAAAAAAATGGCCTAAAGTAAGCCAACCAAGAGGTGGCGTAAGGAAGAGAAAACATGCTAACATGTCTAGCGAGATGCGCCAAATGTGATCAATTTGCCGCATCTTTTGCCTGCCTTGTCTAGTTTTAAGCTGTCTAAGCTTAACCCCTTCAGGACTGAGCCTGTTTTGGCCTTCAGGACGAAGCCGATTTTTCAAATCTGACATGTGTCACTTTATGTGGTAATAACTCCGGAATGCTTTTACCTATCCAAGCGATTCTGAGATTGTTTTCTCGTGACACATTGTACTTTATGTTAGTGAAAAAATTTGGTTGATAAATTCAATATTTATTTGTAAAAAACACCAAGATTTGGAGAAAATTTGCAAAAATTAGCATTTTTCTCAATTTAAATGTATCTGCTTGTGAAATAGATAGTAATACCACACAAAATAGTTACTAGTTAACATCACCCATATGTCTACTTTATGTTTGCATCGTTTTTTGAACATTGTTTTATTTTTCTAGGACGTTACAAGACTTAGAACTTTAGCAGCGATTTCTCATATTTTCAAGAAAATGTCAAAAGGTGATTTTTACAAGGACCAATTCAGTTCTGAAGTGGCTTTGAGGACCTTATATATTAGAAAGTCCCCATAAATCACCCCATTTTGAAAACTGGACCCCTCAAAGTATTCAAAACAGCATTCAGAAAGTGTATTAACCCTTTAGGCGTTTCACAGGAATTAAAGCAATGTAGAGGTGAAAGTTACAAATTTCATTTTTTTTTTACAAAATTCATTTGTAATAAATTTTTTTCTATACCACAGAAGCTTTTACCCGAGAAATTTAACTTATTATTTATTGCCCAGATTCTGCAGTTTTTAGAAATACCCCACATGTGGCCCTAGTGCGGTCATGGACTGAAACACTGGCCTCAGAAGCAAAGGAGCACCTAGTGGATTTTGGGGCCTCCTTTTTTTTAGCATATATTTTAGGCACCATGTCAGGTTTGAAGAGGTCTTGTGGGGCCAAAACAATAAAGACCCCCAAAAGTGACCTCATTTTGGAAACTACACCCCTCAGGGAATTTATCTAGGGGTATAATTAGCATTTTGAACCCACAGTTTTTTTTGCTAAATTTATTTGAATTAGTTTGTGAAGGTGAAAATCTACTTTTTTTTCTGAAAAAACATAGAAATTTGTAATTTTTTCAAGGAATAAAAGAGAAAAAACACCCCAACATATGTAAAGCAATTTCTCCTGATTATAGCAATACCCCATATGTGGTAATAAACTGCTGTTTGGACCCACAGCAGGACTCAGAAGGGAAGGAGCACCATTTGGATTTTGAAATTCTGATTTTGCTGGTATAGTTTTCAGTGCCATGTCGCGTTTGAATTGCACTGGAGGGAACAAAATAGTGGAATCCCCCGGAAAGTGACCCCATTTTGGAAACTACACTCATCAAGGAATTTTTCTAGGGGTAAAGTTAGCATTTTGACCACACGGTTGTTTTGCTGAATTCATTGGAATTATTCTGTAAAGGTAAAAATCGACTTTTTTTCTGAAAAAAGGTAGCCATTTTTAATTTTTACAAGGAATAAAGGCGAAAAAGCACCCAAACATTTCTAAAACCATCTCTCCCGATTACGTAAATACGCCATATGTGGTAATAAAGTGCTGTTTGGACCCACAGCGGGGCTTAGAAGGCAAGGAGCGCTATTTGGCTTTGGGAGCTCAAATTTAGCTGAAATGGTTTTTGGGTGCCATGTCGCATTTGCAAAGCCCCTGAGAGGCCAAAACAGTGGAAACACCCCAAAAGTGGAAATTACACCACTTAAAGAATCTATCTAGGGGTATAGTGGGCATTTAGACCCCACAAGTCTTTTGCAGGATTTATTAGAATTGGGCCACGAAAATGAATATCAACATTTCTTCCACTAAAATGTTGCAATTTTTTCAATTTTACAAAGGATAAAGGGGGTAAAAGCTGCCCAACATTTGTAAAGCAATTTCTCCCGTGTACGGCAATACCCCACGTGTGGTCATAAATGGTTTTTCATTAGAAAGTAATTAACCCTTTCTGGAGTGATCCATTTTTTTCTTTTTCTTTTTCCTCCCCGCATTCCAAGAGCCACAACTTTTTTATTTTTCAGTCAATAGAGCGGTATGAGGGCTTATTTATTGAGGGACGAGCGGTCGTTTTTATTGGTACCATTTTTTGGTACATACAACTGTTTGAGCACTTTTTATTACATTTTTAGCTAGAGCGAAGGTGACCAAAAAAACAGCGATTTTGCCGTTTTAAATTCTTTATTTTTCACGTGAGACGCTCCATACATCACCCCCCACACTAAGACATGTTATGTTGTGGTGCGCGAAGGGGTTAATGCGCAGCGCATGGTGCGGAGTGAAAATTACAATTTTCCACTCATATGCCACTTTAGTGCACTACATGTTATGCCCAGTTTGTGCCACTGAAGACAAATACCTCATAAAATATTAACCGGGTTCTCCCGGGTATGGCGATGCCATATCTGTGGACGTAAACTGGTGTTTGGGCACACTGCAGGGCTCAGAAGGGAGGGAGCGTCATTTGGCTTTTGGGGCGCAGATGTAGCTTGGTAGTTGTTCTGTTTGGGGTTTTACTGGTGTTTCAGTTTGTAATGTGGGGGCACATGTAATCTGTGCGGGGTACATCAGGGTACATGTTATCTGTGCGGGGTACATCAGGGTACATGTTATCTGTGCGGGGTACATCAGGGCATAATAAGAGGGTATAATAATGCAGTAAATAAATAATAATCCGCAGATATGTGGCCGGTGTCGCACTGGTAAATGGCGCCCAATCTTATCTGCTTTTGGAACACTCCGCACATTTTGCATCGCCATATTCTGAGAGCCAGAACTGTTTTATTTTTTCACCACCGGAGCTGTGTGAGGGTTTATTCTTTGCGGGACAATCTGTAGTTTTCATTGGTACCATTTTGGGGTACCAGAATTTTTTTTTATCACGTTTTATTCCATTTTTTGGCAAGCAAGGTGACCAAAAACCATCAATTCTGACAATGTTTTTTATTCGTTTTTTTATGGCCTTCACCCTGGGCTATAAATGACCATTATACTTTATTCTGCGGGTCGATACGATTACAGCGATACCAGATGTATATAATTTTGTTATGTTTTGCAGCGTTTGTGCAATAAAATCACTTATTTATAAAATAAATACATTTTTGTGTCACCCTATTCTGAGAGCCATAACGTTTTTATTTTTCAGTCAAAAAAGCGATGTAAGGGCTTGTTTTTTGCGGGACGGGATGTAGTTTGTATTGGTACCATTTTGGCGTACATGCGACTTTTTGATCACTTTTTATTGTATATTTTGGGAGGGTTGGTAACCAAAAAATTGTGATTCGGGCACTGTTTTTTGTTTATTTTTTTTGCGGTGTTCACCGTGCGGGAAAAATAATATTACAGTTTTATAGTTGGGGTCGTTACGAACGCGGCGATACCAAATATGTGTACTTTTTTTAACGTGTTAATTTTTTTCCTATAATAAAAGACTTATTATAGGAAAAAAAGCATTCTTTGTTTATGTCACTTCTAACTTTTATTTTTACACTTTTTAAAAACATTTTTATTATCTTTTTTTAACTTTTTTTACTTGTCCCACTAGGGGACACTTAGACTGGCAGCTCTGATCGCTGCTAGAGTACATTACACTACACACGTAGTGTAATGTGTTCTAACTGTCATTGTGACGTAACCGTCACACTGACAGGAAGCAGAGGAGGAACGGCCGGAGGCTGATCCTCCGAGGCTTCCGTACATGGCAACCCGGAGGTCATTGTCTGGCCTCTGGTTGCCATGATAAGGATCGCCAGCCCCCGCAAATACATGTGGGGGGCTGCCGATCCGCTGTAAACCTCTTCGATGTGGTGATCGCAATCGACCACCGCATCGAAGGGGTTAATTGCCGATTTCAGCGGCGACAGGCCGCTGATCGGCAACGGGGAGAGCAGGGCTGACACCCTGCACAGTTAACCGCCGCTGCGGTGTAGCGCCGCGCGGCGGTTAACTGTTAAAGCGCGGACGTAACTGTACGCCAAGGTGCGCAAAGTTACTGCTCACCTGGACGTACAGTTACGTCCAGGTGCGGGAAGGGGTTAAAGGGTAATTAAATGTTCAAAAAAAACTTGTGACGTCATAGTGACACATCGGAAGTTTTGATCGTTGGGGAGACCCCCATGAAGCAGCAGAAGCTCTTGATTGAGCACTGGGCCGCTTCGTTTTTGATCGGCTTTCCTTGGAGCGGTGTATGGATTTAACGGAAAGTTTATGAGCCCCTGCACCGCTAGCTCGGCTGTCGCTATGACATGGCAAAAGTTTTTTGAAAGTTTAGTTACCCTTAAGTCAGTAATAATAAACATGCTCCTATATTTTAGTTAAAAAGGCTACAATAATTAGGTGCCTAAGGCCTGCTCTACAGCCACCCATTCAGAACAGATCCCTGATTTTTGTGTATGACCCCAACAGAGGCATCGTTTAAACTGAATGTTTACGCATGGGGGAAAAATTTGCCGACAATGGAAAGAATTCACAACTAGGGAAACATGTTATTTTACCAGAACCATTGCAGGACCAGAAGTCACCTAGCCTTACTGTTGGGGAGAAGCTCTCACCACAGAAATAACCTGCATATCCTAATACATTAAGAACTTGGTACCAGAGCACGGATCTTGGGAGCTGCAGATGGTCGTTGTTAACACTGCTTTGAAGGAAATTTCCAGCAGGTCTATACATCTACGAATCCATATGCAGAGCTGCCCTATGGACATTATGGATGTAAAGCAGCAATTCTCCATAAATTGCAGGTGCTGTCTCCCAGAAGGATCCTCGCAGAGCCAAGAAGAAGAATCTATGCCAATTGAATGTGTATCGGCGATGTAAGAGCCTATTGGATGTGCCATGCTAAAATTTTTGGGCCAATCTATTGTCTTGTATTAACTCAGTAACAATCCCACCAAAGAAATATAACATGCATGACCTATCACAGGTACACAGTCTTAAAGACGATGTCTGGGGATATACAAAAAGGTATTTTTCACCAGAAACAGCACCACTCCTGCCCATAGGCAGTGTCTGGTAGTGCAAGCAGTCCCTTGAATGAAGCGGAGCTTCAATACCAGAAACAGCCATGTGTAACCTGCCCATACAGAAGCATTACGTGAGCCACTATCCCCCTGCCCCACCCGCGGATGCCAAGGTAAGGCTGTCAACTATCGGTAAATTCACAGAGTCCATAAAAATAAGGGACTTTTTTCTAGTTTCCATTATAAATGGATGCGTTTGTGATTAAGCAGGAGGAGCATGTGGCAGGATCCATTAGCCCGACGAAGGCTCCAGGAGTGTTTTTTTTGGTCTCTCTCGGGCCGATATACCTTTTTGTTTTAGGTATGGAATAGCGTAGTAGACTACCTTATTCCATGCAACGAGATCTCAGAGAATACCATATACCGCGCAGTATACATTTTTTTTCTTTTTTAACATGGGAGCCTATGGGGTGACGTACATTGTAATAGTCATCATTCTACAGTTCATAATAAATGAAGCCCGTGTGTTCATATTAGTAGCGGAGTACATTATTTTTTTTTTATGATCACTAAAGTGCTTTGTTATTTCATTCTAATTTAAAAGCTATGTACACCTTTTGAAATCATTATTATTTTTTTTTAATCAGTGTGTTTGGTGCAACTTTCAAAATTCTTTTTATTAAACATTATTTTTACTTTTTGAGATCCAGCTGCTTTGTATCCTGTATACACAGCCGCTGTATCTAGCGCTTAAACTGTATCCGTCAGGTCCAGCGGGCGAACGGGTTCAGTGTCAGCGGGTCCTGCATGTGTCTGTTACCGATCACATCCAAGTTCATAACTTGCGCAGGACCTGACGACACTGGAACCCGCCAGTCCCGCGGACCTGACCGATTCAGGTCTTAGCGCACGATACACCTGCTGTGTATACAGGATACAAAGCAGCTGTATCTCAAAAAGGAAGAATAATTTTTAATAAAAGTAATTTGAAAGTTGCACCAATCACACTGATTAAAAAAATAAAAAAAATAAATAAAAAGATTTCAAAAAGGTGTACATCGCCTTTAATAAAACAAACAATAAAGATCCTACACAATAATGCTCGCCATATACAGACACATAGTGGTGACTGAATAACGTTATTTCTGATATTAGTGGTCTCTAAATGATAAAGGCCGGGTAAGATTACGGCAGCAATAATGTTCTGCCAACGCCTCCCTTCCCAATGTGAACTTGGATTTACACCGATAAACTATCTGTTTAATTGTCCTTGCCTCGGCGACTTTATCTCACACGTGCGGCCTAAAAGCCTTGGCTGTTCCACAGAGCATGCACTCGCCATTAAATGATTATCTGTGCAGCATGCTATTGTGGAGCCGAGGCCCTGAATCTCCAGACTCCGAAAGTGCAACCGTGTTTTAATCTAAAGAGTTTGCTGTGAAAGATGGCACCCTTCATCCTTCTCCTTGAAAAGAAGCCGTTCCAGGCAGAATAAAATGTCACTCAATAACCAGTGCACAGCTTAAAAGCCCATTTACATCTCGACTTGTGGGTTCTGGTAGGTTCAAGGGAGAAAATAGTCTTTAGATGTAAAGACCTCCCACCTAGACATTGAATTAATGCAGTTCCACTGTATAAAAAAAACGCGGACATGAAATCTCATCAATACAGCATTCGGAGAGTTAAGTAAAGTGCACTTATGGCAATTTATTTTCCTCTTTAACCAAAGTGACTTGTATTCCCACTACAGATACCAGCATAAGAGTACAGAAGACGGGGGAGGGAGCATTTGAGGAGTGGTAAATCCAAGTTGTAGTGTGCCGAGGTATAAATCCTGCTAGATAACCCTTGGAGTAAAATGCTACACCTCAA
The DNA here is from genome assembly GCF_050947455.1 of Rhinoderma darwinii. Classification (NCBI taxonomy): domain Eukaryota; kingdom Metazoa; phylum Chordata; class Amphibia; order Anura; family Rhinodermatidae; genus Rhinoderma; species Rhinoderma darwinii. The sequence goes on from NC_134691.1 coordinate 320,766,252, forward strand.
ATCCCATCTGCCGTTCGGCACAAAAATGGCGCTGTAGGTACATCTATTACTGGTGAACAAAGAGTTCTGAACGGAGATCTTCCAAGCTACAAAGAAGGATCATACAAAAAGAAAAGCCATAACTGCAGCGCCACTGCAGGTGAAACGATGCATTACACAGATCCCATCGAAATCAATGCGTTGTCCATGTACCACATGGGTGTTTTGGGTTCAAAGCGAGAGGCGCTCTTTGTAGCCGCTCGTCACTCTGGCTAATATCTGAGGGTCCTGAATAGGAGACTCCCAGTATTCCCACACAATCATCTCATGGGGTATTTGAAAATGAGTTTTCTAAATCCCCCAAAAATTGTACATGGTTTCAGAAAGAAATGCTGCCAATAGAAGAAGAAAAATGCTTCGAGACACTGATCAACATGCGACGTCAGCCGCTAACACAGGAATGACTGGCTTGTCTCGAGTTAAGCTGACCATACGTTAGAGGTTTTAGACGGCCATTTTCTGAACGACTTGTAGTTTCTGATCAGTCTGGGAAGGTTGTCATTCTGGACGATAACTCTATAAGTTCAAACCACAAATCGCCGATCGATCGTGGCCCGATCTGATCCAACTTTTCCACAGATATCGGTCTTTGGTAAACGTCATGGTTGTTAACGAAAATGTGCCGACGACTGGCAGAAAATCTCTAGTGTATGGACAGCTTTATTCTGGCTGAACAGAGGTCCTTACAATAGAGCAAAATACGGAATTCATTTTACCCACCTGATCCGACAGGAGAAGAGCCAACGCTCAAGCTCTGGAGGCTGCCATTCCTGAGCAACGTAGGGGACCTCTGGAGGCCAGAACTGGCTATACTGCCCGCAGCAGAGGCCACAGAGGATGTTGGTGAAGCGGAGGAAATAGACAGATTGGACATACTGTCTTGATTCTTGCTGCCTTTTGGTCGGCCGGGCCCATGTTTAGTCGGTTTACTTCCTTTCCTCCTTTTCTCTTTTACTGCATCTTCTTCCACCATGGAGGATTGTACCCGCTTATATCCTGATACAGTAAGGCTTGAATTAACATAATCTCCAGGAACACTATCAAAGTTTTTGGTCTGGAAAGACATAACTGGATTTGATGGAAAGCCCATTAAGGAATTATAACTGCTAACTGCCCCTTCCTGCAGTCCTGACTCCCCTTTGGATGTATCTTTGGTTGGCGGGATCTGCTGAGGGTAGTGATAGGCATCAGTCCGCAGTTCCGAATCTGTGAAACTCAGAAAGTCTTGGGGTGACTGCACGGAGCTTCCAGAAGAAGACTTAACACTACTTGGTGTTCCCGAAAAACTACCTAAAAGACAAAACAAAAAAAAGAAGGTATAAAAATACATGCAATGCTTGCGAATAGATAAAAGGTGAAGAGATAAACCTACTTTAGCATACACTAAAATAACAAATGCGTCTTCCATTGGAGTAAATATTCTTATCCAATCCCTGTTAGAAAAAAAAGAAACAGGAATACGTCGTATTATATCCCATAGTACACAATCTCAGTGCTGCACTGCAGCAGATACATGCACAAAGGCCGGGCACACACACGCTGTTTTTGAAAGAAAGCCGAAATTTTTTTCTAACCCTGGAAAACCACTTAAAAAAATAAAAATAAATACGACTAAACTGCACGTGCTGAAATATGTGAACATACCGTTAATGGACAGGTATAGCCTGTTATATACGTACAATGGATTTGGGCAGAATCAACTAACTGGTAACTGATCAGAAATGCCCTTCCGGAAAAAAAAACCAAGAAGGCTCAGTGCTTCGCGCTACTCTCTTGAAGCGGTAGGGCCCTGGGTTTCAATCCAACGAAGGACAACATCTGCATGGAGTTTGTATGTTCTCCCCATGTTTGTGTGGGTTTTCTCCGGGTTCTCCCACACTCCAAAAACATACAGATTTTAACCCCTTAAGGACGCAGCCTATTTTTGCCCTTAAGGCTCAGAGCCCATTTTTCAAATCTGACATATTTCACTTTATGTGATAATAACGTCGGAATGCTTAAACCTATCCAAGCGATTCTGAGATTGTTTTCTCGTGACACATTGGGCTTCATGTTCGTAGTAAAATTTGGTAGATATATTCAGTGTTCATTGGTGAAAAATTGCAAAATGTAGATAAAATTGTGAAAAAATAGCATTTTTCAGAATTTAAATGCATCTGCTTGTAAAACAGACGATTATACCACCCAAAATAGTTACGAGCTCATATTTCCCATATGTCTACTTTAGATTGGCATCGCTTTTTGAACATTCTTTTATTTTTCTTGGATTTTACATGGCTTAGAACATAAACTGCAATTTCTCATATTTTTAAGAAAATTTCAAAAGCCTTTTTTCAAGGTACCTCTTCAGTTCTGAAGTGGCTTTGTGGGGCCTATGTATTAGAAACCCTGATAAAACACCCCATTTTAAAAACTAGACCCCTCATAGTATTCAAAACAGCATTTAGAAAGTTTTTTAACCCTTCAGGCATTTCACAGGAATTAAAGCAAACTGGAGGTGAAATTTGCAAATTTCATTTTTCTTGCTGAAGTTCAATTTCATTACATTTTTTTTCTGTAACACAGAAGGTTTTACCAGAGAAACACTACTAAATATGTATTGTCCAGATTCTGCAGTTTTTAGAAATGTCCCACATGTGGCCCTACTGTGCTCGTGGACTAAAACACAAGCCCTAGAAGCAAAGAAGCACCTAGTGCATTTTGAGTACTCTTTTTTATAATAATATATTTTAGGCAGCATGCCAGGTTTGAAGAGGTGTTGAGGTGCCAAAACAGTAGGAATCCCCCAATAGTGACCCATTTTGGAAACTACACCCCTCAAGGAATTCATTTATGGTTGTTGTTACCATTTTGACCGCACAGTTTTTTCACAGCACGTATTTGAATTGGGCTGTGAAATAAAAAAAATGACATTTTTTCCAATAAAATGTCATTTGTGATCAAAATTTCTTATTTTCACAGGGAACAAAATACCCCATTTGTGGTGATAAACTGCCATTTGGGCCCATGGGAGGGCTCAGAAGGAAAGGAGCGCTATGTGTTTGTTGGAGTCCAGATTAGCTGGATTGGTTTTCGGGTGCCATGTCGCATTTGCAGAGCCCCAGAGGTATCAAAGCAATGGAAACCCACCAGAAGTGACCCCATTTTGGAAACTACACCCCTCAAGGAATTCATTTATGGGTAATGTGACCATTTAGACCCCATAGTTTCTTCACAGAACTTATTTGAATTGGGCTGGGAATTAAAAAAAGTATATATTTTTTCCAATAATATGTCGTTTTAGCTCAAAAATTCTTATTTTCACAAGAAATAAAATACTCCATTTTGTTGCCCAATTTGTCCTGAGTGCAGCAATACCCCATTTGTGGTGATAAACTGCCATTTGGGCCCATGGGAGGGCTCAGAAGGAAAGGAGTGCTATTTGTTCTTTGGAGTCCAGATTTTGCTGGATTGGATTTCGGGTGCCATGTCGCATTTGCAGAGCCCCAGAGGTATCAAAGCAATGGAAACCCACCAGAAGTAACCCCATTTTGGAAACTACACCCCTCAAGGAATTCATTTATGGGTGTTGTGACCATTTTGACCCCATAGTTTTTTCACAGAACTTATTTGAATTGGGCTGGGAATTAAAACAAAATATGTAGTTTTGGCTGAAAATGTCTTATTTTCACAAGAAACAAAGTACCCCATTCTGTTGCGCAATTTGTTCTGAGTGCCGCAATACCCCATTTGTGGTGATAAACTGCGGTTTGGGCCCATGGGAGGGCTCAGAAGAAAAGGACCACCATTTGGCCTACTGGGGATTTTCTGGTGTGAAGTCATGTATGCAGAAGCCCCTGAGGTACCAGTACAGTTGAAACCCGCAAGAAGTGACCCCGTTTTAAAAGCTGCACCCTTAAGGCATTCATCTAGAGGTGTAGTGAGCATTTTGACCGGAGACATAGACCCCATAAACTGTAATGTGGGTTCTCCTGGGTACGGCAATATCCTACATGTGGCTGTTATCAGCTGCTAGGGCACACAGCAGGGCCCAGAGGGGAAAGACGAGGGGGGATAAGCTGTGCGGAGTACATCAGGATAAGTAAAATTGGGGTAAATTATAAACCAAGGGATGTATGATACATTTTAAAACACTCTTTCATACAGCGCTCTGGTTTTTCGGGACACGTGTCACATTGATATATTGTGTCCTCCCTTATCCCCCTCTTATAGCAGACTTTGTACCTCTTTTGACTTCTTCCCTTCTTGCCAATTTGGGGAACTTCTCCTGGAAAGTGTTGCCCTGGTACGATGCGTGTGGCCTCGCCTCCAGAAGTACAGGGTGCCCCCCTTCTTGGTCCCTAAAGATTAGGTTCTTGATAACCACCTCTTGAAATTCCAGGAAAGTTCCCCTATGGCCTGTACACCGACGTAGCACATACGCATTGTACAATGCCATCTGTATGATGTGCCCGGCCAGCTTATTATACCACACCGCATGGCGCTGTAGGGCTTCAGGACTTGATCTGACAAGTCCACCCCTCCCATGTACCTATTGTAGTCCAGGATGCAGTCTGGTGTGGGGGTCTCTGTACTGGTACCTCGTACAGGTACATGGGTACTGGTGTGACATCTCTCGTCTTGCACTTGACACACAATATGTTGCTGCTAGATTGTGCCCTGCGCTCTCCCCTGCTTGTTTGCCCAAGCAGAGTCTTAGGGAGGCCTCTCAGGTTTCTTCTAGCAGTGCCGCATGCCGCAGGACTTCTGGAAGCGAGGCAGTTGAAGAGAGGGACGCTGGTATAATAATTATCCAGGTAGAGGTGGTAACCCTGGTCCAGCAGTGGGTGCACCAAATCCCACACAATTTTTGCATTAACTCCCAGTAAGGGGGGGCATTCTGGGGGCTGAATACTGGTGTCCTTCCCTTCATAGATCATAAATCTGTAGGTATACCCTGATGCACTCTCACACAACTTATACATCTTCACACCATACCGTGCCCTCTTACTCGGCAGGTACTCGCGGAATTGAACCCTCCTTTTAAAATGTACCAAAGACTCATCAATAGAAATACACTTCTCGGGGGTGAATGCTGGGAAAACCGGGCACTGAAATGGTCTAATAGGGGTCTCTGTTTATACAAACGGTCAAAACTGGGGTCATCTCGGGGTGGGCACGGCTCATTATCAGTACAATGTAAGAAGCGAAGTATTGCCTAATTTTATTTATTTTTTTAGGTTCCAGTTCAGTTCTGAAGTTGCTTTGAGGGGCCCATATATTAGAAACCCCTATCAAACACCCCATTTTAGAAACTAGACCCCTCAAAGTATTCACAACAGCATGTAGAAAGTTTATGAACCCTTTAGGTGTTTCACAGAAATTTAGAGCAAAGTAGAGGTGAAGTTTACATTTTTTTTTGTCAGAAAATCCTCTTTATACCATTTTTTTTATAACACAAAAGGTTTTACCAGAGAAACGCAACTTAGTACTTACTACCCAGATTCTGCAGTTTTGAGAAATATCCCACATGTGGCCCTAGTGCAGTAATGGACTGAAGCACCGGCCTCCGAAGCAAAGGAGCACCTAGTGGATTTTGAGGCCTCTTTTTTATTAGGCACCATGTCCGGTTTGAAGAGCTCTTGTGGTGCCAAAACATTGGAAACCCCCCAAAAGTGACCCCAATTTGGAAACTAGACCTTGAGGAATCCATTGTAGTTTTCTTGGGGTGCATGCAGCTTTTTGATCAGTTTTTAGTCTATTTTTAGGTGGCGTGGTGAACTAAAAAACAGAAATTGTACTATTGTTTTTTTATTCCATTTTTTTTACAGCGTTCACCGTGCGCTATAAATGACATTCACTTTATTCTGCGGGGCGATACGATTATGTCAATACCAGATGTTTATAGTTTTTTTTTATGTTTTATGGCGTTTGCACAATAAAATACGTTTTGTAAAAAATCATTCACTTTTTGTGTTACCTTATTCTAAGAGCCAGAACTTTTTTATTTTTACATCAATAAAGCCGTGCCAGGACTTGTTTTTTGCGTAACGAACTGTAGTTTCGATCATTACCATTTTTAGGTACATGCGACATTTTGATCTCTTTTTATTCCATTTTTTGGGAGGTGAAGTGACCAAACAATTGTGATTCTGGGACGGTTTATTATTATTTTCTTTTACGGCGTTCACCGTGCGGGATAAATAACGAAATAATTTTGTAGTTCAGGCCGTTACGGACGCGGCGATACCCATTATGTATAGTTTATTTGTTTGTTTATATATTTTTATTAATAATAAAGGGCTGATAAGGTAAAAAGGGGGATTTTTACTTTTAAAACAATTATTTTCTTATTTTTACACATCTTTTTTTACTTTTTTTTTACTTTATTACTTTGTCCCACTAGGGGACTTGAGGGCAGGAGGCCCTGATCGCTATTCTAATACACTGTACTACATGCGTAGTGCAGTGTATTAGAACTGTCAGCTACTCACTGACAGCAAGCATAGTGGGTCCTGACTTCGTCAGGACCCACTAGGCTTCCGTCTATGGCATAGCCGGACGCCATTGTTTGGTGTCCGGTTGCCATAGTCACCATCGCCGGCCGCTATCGTGTAGCAGGCCGGCGATGGCAGCTTAACCCCTAAAAAGCCGCGATCTCTATTGAACGCAGCTTTTAAGGGGTTAATCAGCGGGGACACAGCGATCGGTGCCCGCTGTAGGAGCTGTGACAGCTGCTGTACGAGACAGCAGCTGTCACAGCTCCTGTATGTGTCGGGAGGACAGCCGAAACGGCCGTTACTCCCGAGACGTACTATTAGGTCATGGAGCGCGAACGATACAGCTGCCATTACCTAATAGTACGTCCAGGAGCGGGAAGGGGTTAAATGGTGTCCCTGAAATTGGCCCGAATGTGTATGTCTGAGATAGAAAAATTACATTGTGAGCCCAATTGAGGACAGGGACTAATATTTGTGATTCCTCTCTCTCTTTTTGCGGTTGTCAGATTAATACATGTCACAGTATCAGCAAGATCAAAAATAAATAACGGTCTAATTTTTTGCAATTGTTTTAAACAATCCAAATATTTTTTATTTTATTAAATCTTTTTCTAATTTCATTTTTCAATTACTGTTCAATGAATCATCCTCTTCCTGGGCGGCTTTTGGCTGCTCAACAAAAAAAATAAAAAAAAGAAGCGGCATGCTCTTTCTTCGAGCAGTTTCCACCTCTGACCTGCCATTGAAATCAATGGGAGGCAGGAAAAACCTGCAGCATTTTTTGCTCGCGGTCCTAGCATTATATTGAACACCGCAAAAAAAGCGTTAAAACATTGAAGGAATTTTTGAGGCAGATTTTTTTCTGCCTGCAAAAAACTCCATGTGAACTAGGCCTAAAAGATATAGGAGACGACATCTTTACATTTCCTTTAACTGAACTCATTTTCAAATACTTACAGCAAAAACGGGTAAAAAAAAAAAAGTAACACCAGAGGTGTAGTGGGAAAAAAAAAAAAAAAAAAAGGTAACCAGGCATTAGCTCATCAGGAATAAATATTTTAACTGTAATCCAATAAAATATTTTATTGGATTTTAGACCAATACAGAATTAGCAGAGCTGAAATTTATAGCAGACGTAACGGAGAACAGGGCTTGAAAATAAAAAAAGTTGGCATGCCCTTCCCCAACCTTCTCTGATCTTTGATTGCCTCCAAAAAGTTGACAAATGGGTAGTAAATATTAGACGGCTCGTCCGCTCTGCGCAGGAGAAGCTGCAAGACAACCACTATTTTATCACTTAATTAGCAGCTCAGTAAAATGGGTTTCCATTAGCCGATCTGACTGTCACCATCTGCCTTTCTTTTAGCCTTTTGTTTTTACAGCTGCTGTTAAGAGCTCATTAGGATTCTAGAACTTCTAATCCTATATAGCGATGGAAGGGTTTCTGCAAACTCTTTTTTTCCCCTCTTAAACAGCAACTGAATTATGTTGAATATGACAAAATCTGAAAAGCGCTACAGTACAGAATGGAAGAGTTGGATCTGGAGCCAAAATCCTGTGCCAAATGATTCAGTCATGTTAGAGGAAGGGGAAAAAAAACAAAAAACAGAAAATCTTAACTGTAAAAGTATTTTTGGATACGGATTCTAAGCAGCAGAACATTAGTGTCTTCCTCGCATCAATGGACCTGCTCAAAGATCGGACACTTGGAATTTTGTAACTAGACCAGAAGAAAAACGGGGGGAATTTTTGAAGACTGGTGTTTTTCGTAAGCCAGTCTTAATAAATGTGTCGGCGTTTACTCCATTCATTCAGTCGATTAAGACACAAAACCTCTTAATAAATGTGACGCACCTTTCAGCGGGGTGCCCCAACTCGGCTCCCTTATCACTCCAGCACCACGTGTACAAAGACCTGACGCCGAGCAGCATCGCATGCAACGTCCTGACGCTGCCCGGTCCTTGTGTGAACGCTGCGGTACTGGTAAGGAACTTAGGCCCCATGCACACGAACGTATGTTTGAGGCCGAAATTTACCAACAAATCAGCAGGTGAATTGCAGCCCCATTTATTTCAATGGGCCCATGCACACGACTATGGTTTCCACGGTAAGTGCATTGCCCAGGAGCCTGGATTGCAAAAATATCGGGCATGTCTTATGACAGCCGCATCTTGCTGTCCAGGCCCGTTGAAATTAATACACATGGCAATGTGCACGGCCCGTGATTTGAGGGCAGCCATGGGTGACACTACACGGCCGTCCGAGCCGCAAGTCACGGTCCGTGCACACCACTATGGTCGTGTGCATGAAGCCTTAAAGTGGCACTGGCCAAAAAAATATTTCTCTACATATTGTGCGGTACCCCTTCCCCATGTACCGGATTGGAGATGCTATTAGATATATATATATATATCTATACAAAAAAAACAATTATTTTTATCATCAACGGTTGGATCCTGCAGCCCATGTGACTGTAAGGTGACCCCCTTGCGGTGAGCTTAGGTTTATGTGTAATGTGGTGATCCCGTGTGTGGGGTGTCATTCTGCAGACTATCGCTCATTCACACAGAGCTAGGCACAGTATAACACTAAGCAATGGAAGCAGAAACTTCCTGATCGAGAAGGTAGAAAAACATGGCTGCTGTGCTAAGACGACAAAGGATGAATGTTTTAGAAAGTAAGTGGATGTCGCTATAAATAAGAGCAGGGATTGTATATGAACACTGGTGAATATCAGAATTAAGCCTTATTCAGACGAACGTGTGGAAACCAACCCGTTTTTCACATCCGAGCTGCCCCCGTTTTCACTATAGACTTGTGTCTATTGGGATCCGTGAAAACGGAAGAAAATAGGACATGTTCTATTTTGCAATGAACCCTTCACACGGTCCGTTCAAACAACGGCCGTGTGAACGGCCCCATTGAAATACATGTGTCCACATGACGCCCGTTGTTTTAAGGGTCGTCACATGGACATATTCTACGTTCGTCTGATTAAGGCCTTATAGGCTGAAGTGCTCTTAATGAGGTAAGAATATAGATTTGCAAATACCCGATCACAGAATTCTGGGTTTACAAAGGGGTTCCCCATTCTGAACAATCATCGATTACCCAGAGTGAATAGCATCTACAAAGAGCACCTCTCACTGGGAGACTCCGCACATCCATGCACCACGCAGACAGCCCATTGATTTCAACAAGAACTCTGTAATGTTTTATTTTTCCCGTGGGGGCGCTGCAGGGAAAATTAACACTTGTTGCCAGATTACAGCTATTTGCTGGGGGTCGCAGCAGCGATACACCCTGTGATCAGCTTATAGCTAGGGGGCCCTTGTGACACAAAGGGATCGTCTAAAGCGGGCTACCCCTTTAAAGCTTAAAATAAACATAGTCGACAAGTTCTTTCAAAAACATGGCTTCACTCCTAGAATTTATTTCAACCTTCTCAGAAATCGCAAGAAAAGATCATAGAAAGGGGAAAATAGGAGAGGTGGATTCCCTTTAAAAAAATAACCAATAAAAAGTGAAAACTAATGTTTAAACCCAACCTACTGGCAGAGAAAAATACGATCACCATATACCTGAATGTGACTTTCAGCACACGTATAGGAGGTTTCATTGATATGAGCAGGCTCCCCCGGGTAACATTATTCCACCTATGTCCGGATTATCTATAGTAAACTGCACAAATACAACTGATCCTCTTGTTTATTGTCAGAATATAATAATAGTTCATGTAATATAGTAAAATGTGGTGGCGTTCAGGATGGTGCAAATGTGTTCCATGTTGCAATAAGGCAGGCGTTATATTCCACTAGCTCTTACATAAACTACTAAATACAGATGTAACAGAGCTGAGTTTGCCATCTGGCTCACCTCACAGAGTAACATTACAAAGCATCACTCGTGGTTTTTAGGGGCTGTAACTAAATTATCCTAATTTATAGAGCTATCAAAATGCACTATGAAGTAGACCGATTCAGCTCTGCTACATCTAGGCCTAAGCACATCATAACCAGTAAGCCTACTCCTGGACCGATGTACGTACAGCTAAAGGACATGCTTCATTACCTTGCTGGAAGGGACTGGTTGCTGCGGCAGAACATGCAGTGTTTCTGCCGCTGACGGACTTCCGGCCGCGCTGAATGGCGTTGTGAATTGCCGTCTTCTTGGGTTTGCTCTCGGACATTCGTGTTTCCAAAGCATCTTTCACGCTTGATGGATGTGCAGAAACCTCTTGGAAATTTGCATTTGTGAACCGCGCTGCAGTTTCCTCCAAACGCTTTACTGAGCTGGTCACCGAGTTGTTGTTATTGTTGGTGCTGCAGCTGAACGACTGAAAGTTGGAGACAAGAGGGTTAATACGTTGATTTCACCAGGGTGTGATGATTTCTAGTATTTTAACTTTAGAAAACGAATGTTCTATGGCAATGCTATGATTACATAGCGAGTTTTACTAACATCTCTGTGGGTTAGTTATTGTAAGGCCCCCTTTATACTGCGTTTTTCCTGTACATTTGACGTAAGCGTCAAGAATGCTCCCGACGCATACATGTAAGGTACCTATATACAGACGGAGGCCAAAAGAGTTGTTTGTTTTATATATATATATATATATATATATATGTTGGGTATGCCTTTTCTTTTCCACTTGATAGACTATATCCAGAGGCATTCAGTAAAAAAACGTATACGACAAATGTATATGGTGTTTAATATTATAGTCTATGGGAGATGGATGCCACTGTATGGCATACGTCACAGACATCCATTTAACGTCTTGTGCATTTTAATAGCTTTTCATGGCTGTATTAAACAGATGCCTAACACAGCGGCATCGTCAACCATAGGCTATAATGGAATCCGTTTAATCGATAAGTCATGAGTGTTTTTGACGTATGCATTAAAAAGGACACCATTATAGTCTATGGGAGATGGATGCCACTGTTAGGCATCGGTCTTATATATCCGTCGCCCATAGACTATAATGGCATTTGTTTAATGAATACGTTAGGTCTCCAACGGATACGTCATCTCTCACAGCCTCCGCTTCACGTGTCTGTCGGGAACTTTTCTTGGCGTATACATCATGGGGACCATTGAACGCAGTCTGAAAAGAGACTTTTTAGAATAGATACTGGTGCTAATAAACCTAAAGCTGGCAAATCGCCAGTGGTGTCATACACACGACCGTAATGGTTTTGCGGGCGGCAAAACCACGGATCTGTTGCGGTCCATTAGACCGCAAAAAAACATGTGTGTGTCATCAGAATTCACCCCAAAAATTAAAAAAGATTTCACCAGTTTAGTGAAGCGGCAAATCCAGACCGTAAAAAGACCTGACCTGAGTCTGAGTTTTTGTGTTCTGCATTTTGCGGCCCCAGTATACGGATCCGTAAAAACCAGGGTCATGTGCCTGGGGTCATAGAAACTAATGGGTCCGCGACATATCCACAAAAAATGCAGATCAATTGCGGACACAAATGCACAGCTGTGTGAACGAGGCCTTTAAACTATCACACAAGTTGTTTTTTTTACAGGCAAAAGAAAGAAGAAAAAAACAAACAAACAAAACACGACCAAAATAATAGTTCATAAACAAAATCGATAGAGCAGCAAACGGCATAAACCAAGGTTACAGATGTGGTTCTAGTAAACATCACAATGACCGTAATTTGTACTGATCTGTTCCAATCAATTACCATCATTACATTATAAAAGCCCAAATCAATAAAAACATTCAACATGCCTTCCTAATTACACCGGGGTGATCAAAAACGCAGAGTCCGGGGCAGACACGCGCTCCGCAGGCAGAAACATTAGCAATTGTTTACCCATTTAAAATGTTGTTAGACAAACTTTTCATATACTATACGTAAGTACTAAAATAACCCAAACTACACTGTGCTTCAGAGCCTCCGGCTGGTGACCGCGGCCCATTAGGGTGTTTTTGATGATGAGTAGTGCAGTCTGCAGCGCTATTCTTGCTATCAATCACACTGGAACCTCAACGAACCCCATTAAAGTGAATGGGGTCGGTCGTGGTTTGCTGGTATCTGTTTAGCGTCGGACTCAGCAGAGCGGTTATGCCACCATCATAAACACAACCTATCAATCCATCCCTTCTTCATGAATCACATATGACGTTTTCTGCCGCGGCCAGATGTGCGATGTTTAATAAATGAATGAAATTCTCCAATTACACATCGTATAAGATAAATCACAGCTCTAGGTGCGATGATTTTTGGTGCTTTTACCCAATAGACCTCAAACTAAATAAAACATTTTACAGATTCTGTTTTATTCAAATAAATTTAGGGACATTTCCTGAATCTTTAAACTCCCCAAAACTCACGTCATACCGGCTGTTCTTGGTGCAGCTTTGTGTGGGGCACAGAGATGACATCCCGGCCAGTATCGATCAAAAAGTGTCTCTTTATTGTGCCCAAAAAAGGCATACAGACCGATGGGAGCAACGTTCCCACCCAAAATAGAGGCAAGTATGTGTTAGGCCTCATGCATACGACCGTGTTTTTGCGTCCACAATTCAGCCGAAAAATGCGGATGAATCGCGGACCCATTCATTTCTATGGGCCCATGCACATGACCGTGGTTTACACGGTCTGTGCATTGGCCGGGAGCCCGGACCGCAAAACAAATAGGACATGTCATTACACAGGCCGCATTTGGGGTCCGTCTAACTAAAACAAATGTGTGCACGGTCCGTGATTTGCGGACGGCTGACACTCCGCGGCCGCCCGTGCCATAATCACGGATCGTGCCCATGATGCCTTAAGCTGCAGTCTCGGCCGGATGGAGCTTGACAAGGTCTGTGCCACTATTTTGGATCCAAACATTGCTGCTATTAGTCTGTATGCACTTTTGGGTACAATAAATACTTTTTATTTTAGCGGTCGCTGCTATTTATTTTTGACGTGTCCAATATTCACAAATGAAGCGTTGGCAGACACGTTATACAGAGGAACGCCCGCGGACACACAGACACTAAACAGACAACTCATCTCTTCCTCACTCACTCCAATATTTCAGCATAAACCATGAATGACCTGTGCTACTAAACAACGGAGACTTCTGACCACTGAGATTATTTGGTTTAGGCCCATTCAGGAGACATTCCTCGCACTGGCCGGCTCTCGAGCTGGTGGTTTTATTTTTCATACATCCCTTTGTGCCTGCAGATGTTCCCAAGATCCTATTCCTTCAAACACAGGTGTGCGGAATACATTGAAAACCAAAAGATTTTTTTTCTTTAGGAACCACTTAACATAACTGACCACCCAGCGCATTTCTAAGCCAAGATTATACGTGAAAGAAGCCACGTTGTTACAAAGGTATTCATGTGCAAGGGAGTTTACTTATGTTTTTTGGTCATATAAGAAGCAGAACGGGGGTCCAAAATGTCATTTAAAACGCCGAAACAATTTTACCACAAGATATACCTGAAGCTGCTCATCCTGAGCTTCATGGTTTGTGAGTAAATTGCCAAAACTATAGTGACCTATGAAGGCTATACACATCCGGTAGCAACATTTAACCTCTCCCAACTCCTCCAGAAATCCGCACATGATATTGTAAGAAGCGGGACACATTTATATACTGTAACCTGAAGTGTAATCACAACTCAGCCCTACACATTACATTGATGGTGGGGGATCTTATATTAGGAATAGACCCACTGATGGACTAATGTGCACGGAGGCCGTCAGAATATCAATGCCTCATGTTTATTCTTGTATTAACCCCTTCCCCCTGCTTGCATTCTGGGCCCTAATGACCAAGCCATTTTTTACGTTTTTCCATCGTCACATTCGAAGAGCTATAACTTTTTTATTTTTGCGTCGACATAGCCGTATAAGGTCTTGTTTTTTTGCGGGACAAGTTGTACTTTTTAATAGCACCATTTTGGGGTACATATAATTTATTCATTAACTTTTATAAACTTTTTTTTTTGGGGGGGGGGGGGGGATAGAAGAAAACATGAAATTTTGCCACTATTTTTGCGTCCTAAATCTATGTCGTTTATCATGTGGTATAAATAACACAATAACTTTATTCAACGGGTTGTTACGATTGCAAAGATACCAAATGTGTATAGATTCTGTATGTTTTACTACTTACACAGTAAAAACACTTTTTTTTCCAAGGTTATTTGTTTGTGTCTCCATATTTGAAGAGCCGTAACCTTTTTATTGTTCTGCGGATGCAGTTGTATGAGGGACGAGTTTTTATTGGTACCATTTGAGAGTAGATGCGACTTTTTGATCACTTTTTATCACATTTTTTTAAAGTCAGGATTAACAGAAAACAGCAATTTTTCCATTGTTTTTTATTTTCTTTTTTACGGCGTTCACCGTGCGGGTTAAATAATGTAACAGCTTTATAGTCGGGGTCGTTACGGTCGTGGCGATACCAAATATATGTAACTTTTTTGCTTTATTGTGTTTTTTTTTTTAATAGTAAAGCGTTTTGTAATGGGAAAAAGTGGGTTTTTCATTTTTATATTCACTTTTTTTTTTTTATTAAAGAGGCTCTGTCACCAGATTTTGCAGCCCCTATCTGCTATTGCAACAGATCGGCGCTGCAATGTAGATTACAGTAACGTTTTTATTTTTAAAAAACGAGCATTTTTGGCCAAGTTATGACCATTTTTGTATTTATGCAAATGAGGCGTGCAAAAGTCCAAGTGGGCGTGTTTAAAAGTAAAAGTCCAAGTGGGCGTGTATTATGTGTGTACATCGGGGCGTGTTTACTACTTTTACTAGCTGGGCGTTCTGACGAGAAGTATCATCCACTTCTCTTCAGAACGCCCAGCTTCTGGCAGATCACGCTGTGACGTCACTCACTTCCTGCCCCAGGTCCTGCATAGTGTCGGACGAGCGAGGACACATCGGCACCAGAGGCTACAGTTGATTCTGCAGCAGCATCAGCAGGTAAGTAGCTACATCGACTTACCTGCAAACGCCGATGCTGCTGCAGAATCATCTGTAGCCTCTGGTGCCGATGTGTCCTCGCTCGTCCGACACTATGCAGGACCTGGGGCAGGAAGTGAGTGACGACACAGCGTGATCTGCCAGAAGCTGGGCGTTCTGAAGAGAAGTGGATGATACTTCTCGTCAGAACGCCCAGCTAGTAAAAGTAGTAAACACGCCCCGATGTACGCACATAATACACGCCCAGTTGTACTTTTACTGTAAACACGCCCAGTTGTACTTTTGCAAGCCTCATTTGCATAAATACGAAAATGGTCATAACTTGGCCAAAAATGCTCGTTTTTAAAAAATAAAGACGTTACTGTAATCTACATTGCAGCGCCGATCTGCTGCAATATCAGATAGGGGTTGCAAAATCTGGTGACAGAGCCTCTTTAACTTTATTCAACTTTTTTTTAAACTTTTTTACTAGTCCCACTAGTTTAAAACGAACAGGCATTTGCTAGGACATGAACTAGCAGGCATTTACCACAGGCAGTCCTGGGGGCCTTTATTAGGCCCCCGGCCATCGGAGACACAGACACTCGGCGATCTTATTGCCGGGTGTTGGTGGGATGAGCAGGAGCTCCCTCCCTCTCTCCAAACCACTCAGATGCGGCGCTCGCTATTGAGCACCGCATCTGAAGGGTTAAACGTGTGTGATCGATACTAATATCGATCTCACACGTTCGAGCAGGGACGCCCCCAGCCCTCAGCTACGCTACATCTGGTAACTGAGAGCAGGGACATTTATCGGCTCCCTGCTCGGTTTACTTTATTCTGATGCAGCGCCGTAGAAAGGCTATTGCATCAGAATAAAGCCCACTAATGACCGCCGTGAAAAGGCTTAACGGCGGTCAATACAGGGTTAATACTAAGGCCCCGTTTACATGTGTCTGATTAGACACAAATCTGCCTCAAATCCGACAACAATCTGCATTCAATGCATGTGAATGGGGCTAATCATCATGTGGAATCAAGGCAATGTGCCCAGAAAACACATCTTTTCAGACCGGCCTAGAACATTCCCGAATCGGACTCCTTTCCTTGGCCCCCCTTTTACACGAGTCATCAGAATAAGATTCCCTCACACTCATTGCACCCTATTACACTTCATGTACATCATACACAGATACTGGCTGGTGACGGCTCCTGCAGCGTTGTGTATTACCCCATGTGTATAAAAGATGGCCGGACCATTGGACTGAAAAGGCACTTTTTACACTTTGTATCTCCCTTATTTCATCATAGATTGTAAGCTCTTGCGAGCAGCGTCCTCGCTTCTCTTGTATGAATAGTAAATTAGCTTTGTCACTATGTAATGTCTGATATTGTGTGTTCATGTTCCCTCTAAATTATAAAGTGCTGCGTAATATCTTGGCGCTATATAAAGATTACTATTATTATTATATTAAGGAACAACAAGATGCACATCAGCCGCAGAAATCGGAGATAACCCTTTGATTACTGCTGCGGCTCCTGTAGTAAGTAGAGGTTGCATTGCTTATGGCAAATCCAACCTGTGGGTACTTAGCCTTAGCCTCCCCCTTCACTATAATTAGAGATAATTGTTGCCCAAGCAGTGTGGTCAATGCCGCTTCTCTTCAGAAATTAACAAGAACTTTCAAAAAGGGCTGATTATGGGCTTACGATTTGTGAACGGTTCGCGTGCTGCGGTGTTGAACGTGTATCGTGAGTGGACAAGTGGCACCATTGGAAATAACCAACGTGGGAACTGCGGAGCAGCACGTCATTGATGTGAGAGGTGAACGTCGGCTACGAAGGTGAGCGAGGGCCGAACGACACGCTACAGTGGAGCAGCTCACCGTGAAAATCAACCAGGGGGTTACCAGACAGTTCAGCGAACCTGACTGCGTATGGGTCTCCGAAGTAGACGGATGGTCACTGCTCCTAAGCTAACAAAGGTGCATTGGAAAAAAGGCTTAAATTTGCACGGCGGTATCGGTATTTGCACAGTTTCTGCTTCATCGAATGGATGGACGTTGGCGTGTCAGGCGAGAAAAAACACTCTGCAACCATTGCTGGAAAAACACAAGCTGGTGGCAGCAGCGTTATGGTCTGGGGATTTTTATCATGCCATTCTCTGGGCCCTCTTATTTATGTGGAAAGCTCTGAACCGATTTGGGTATGAATCCATCGTTGCAGATCACGTCCCCCCATACATGCTGTTTGTCTTCCCTGGGGCAGATGGAATCTTCCAGCAAGACAATGCGACATGTCACACGGCTAGAAATACCCGACAGTGGTTGGAAGTGCACGTCCAAGACTTCCAAGTACATCCCTGGCCCCCTAATTCGCCAGACTTGAACCCAATTGAGCATCTATGGGACCTCGATCTTCTTGTTCACTCTATCGATCTTCTCCCACGCACCCTCCAGCAAATGAGAGATGCTCAGCAGTCAGCATGGCCCAGATACTGGAGACAACCCAGACAGACAGACAGACAGACACAGACACAGACACACACACACACACACACACACAGAGACAGACAGACACACACACACACAGAGACAGACAGACAGAGACAGACAGAGACAGACAGAGACAGACAGACTTCTAGGAGACAAAATTATATTTAAAAATAACATGACTAAAACATACCTGGATACAAACTGGTGAAATGAATTCACATGACATGAAGCTGTTACACGTAACCGCTGAACACACACGGGGCTGTATACATGCTGGGGTTTTAATTGCTTTACTCCAGAGAATAATTGTCATATAAGACACAATTACGGAGATAAATGCTGATGAGGATTATTGTTATTACTTCTACAATTCATGTTCTGCTCCTTTCCACAAAGTAACAAAGGCAATGAATACATTACAATTTTGTCCTGAGTTGGTGATCAAATTCCCAAAATAAAAGTGGGTGGCGAAAAAAAAAAATTCAACTAAAACTGCCAAACCAAAAGATTTTAATATTTGGTAAAGCCAAAATAAAAATCTAACAACACTACCATTGGTGTATAATAACCATACATCAAGCATGTGGCTCTGTTCTCTCACATAATATAGTAACACAAACATAATAACAACAACGTGTATATATGTATATTTGTGGGATCACAAAGTGTAAAAATGAATAATGAAATAAAACACTAAATCCCCCTTTAAAAAAACCAAACAAAAAAAAAACACTGATCCAACATAGGGTCCCTCGTTTGATGTATGAACCTACACCCCCCCCCCCTGCATATTACACATGCAGATGGGGACTGAAACATGCAGCACGCTTTCACCGTCCTCCCCTTTGAACCTGCCATTAATATGAATAGCAAGGTCAAAGCGGAGTGGGCATGACAACTCCACCGCCTGTCTGAATTAGACCG
Organism: Rhinoderma darwinii; assembly: GCF_050947455.1. NCBI lineage: Eukaryota > Metazoa > Chordata > Amphibia > Anura > Rhinodermatidae > Rhinoderma > Rhinoderma darwinii. The sequence continues at coordinate 320,785,119 of NC_134691.1, forward strand.
CAACTGCCAATTTATGCAGGGACTGTTAATTGTACAAAGGAACATGTGCACAAAATCCCAGCCGCATAGGTAAGTAGACTAAATATTTTTACAACAACAGATACTCATTTCCACCTTATAGATATAGGTGGAGCCACCCGTTTAAGACCACATACGTGCTTGATATCGCTGCAGCGTTTTGTTAGAAGTTTCCAGTGGTAAAAAGGGTTCCACAGTATCCCCCGATAGTCGTGGGAACATTTTCTGACATGTCATTTAAGGCGTGTCTCCCCTTTAGTAATATCAGACAACCAACACGTTGGCTACATATGAATGGATAACAACACAGACGTTCCATCAAACATAACTCTAAATCGCAAGGTTGCTAAGCGAGCGGATGCATAGCTACCCAACCTCCGGAACTGGACAAGTGAGACCTAGTAACCAGGATGAAAATAAAAAAACGCTTGGTTTTTAATCTTGAAGAGGATGTGTCATCAGAAAATGACCTATTGTTTAAATCAAGTTTTTAAGTAAGGCTCTGTTCACATCTGCGTTGGAGGCTGTGCTATTTTTTCTACCACAATTAATGGAAACGTGTCGGAAAACCCAACAGAATCTATTAACCCCTTCAGGACACAGCCGGTCTTGGCCTTGAGGACGTGAGGACGTAGCCGCTTTTTTTTCAAATCTAACGTGTTACTTTATGTGGTAATAACATGGGAATGTTTTTACTTATTCAAGTGATTCTCAGACTGTTTTCTCGTGACATATTTTACTTTATGTTAGTGGGAAAATTTGGTCGATAAATTCAGTATTTATTTGTGAAAAACACCAAAATTTAGAGAAAATTGGCAAAAACTTGCATTTTTCAACATTTGAAATGTATCTGCATGTAAAACAGATAGTAATGCCACACAAAATAGTTACTATTTCCCATATGTCTACTTTAGATTGGCATCGGCTTTTATTTTTCTAGGACGTTACAAGGCTTAGAACTTTAGCAGCAATTTCTCACATTTGCAAGAAAATTCCTAAAGGCTATTTTTTCAGGGACCAGTTCAGTTCTGAAGCGGCTTTGAGGGCCTTATATATCAGAAATCCCCCATAATTCACCCCATTTTAAAAACTGCACCCCTCAAAGTATTCAAAACAGCATTCACAAAGTTTCTTAACCTTCTAGGCACTTCACAGGAATTAAAGCAAAGTAGAGGTGAAATTTACAAATGTCATAATTTTTTTGGGCAAAATTCATTTGCAATAAAAAAAAAATGCTGTAATACAGAAGGTTTTACCAGAGAAATGCAACTCAATATTTATTGCCCAGATTCTGCAGTTTTTAGAAATATCCCACATGTGGCTCTAGTGTGCTAATGGACTGAAGCACCGGCCTCCGAAGCAACGGAGGACCTCGTGGATTTTGGGGCCTCCTTTTTATAAAATATATTTTAGGCACCATGTCAGGTTTGAAGAGGTCTTGTGGTGCCAAAACAGTGGAAATGCCCCAAAAGTGACCCCATTTTGGAAACTACACCCCAAGGAATTTATCTAGGGGTATAGTTAGCATCTTGACCCCACAAGTTATTTGGTAAACTTATTGGAATAAGTCTGTGAAAATGAAAAACTACTTTTTTTCTGAAAAAACATCTGTTTTTTAGTACGGTTAAAAAAAATAAAAAATAAAAAGACATATGTCCAACATGAAGCTCAACCAAGGGATGGGAGAAAGGGATATGGGTAAACATTAGATTTTTTTTTTACCTCCATTGATAACCGACAAAGGGGAAATAAAAACCCACAAAACAAAACCCATAAATGGAAGAAAAAAAAAACACCCAAAAAGGCATTAAACAATCTGCCTAAAAACAGGAAAATTCTCTCCGGATCCCAAGTGGCGATCAGACTGGATCAAAATTCAAACACGAATTCTATACATTGACATAGGCACAGATATTTTTTTGTGCTAAGAAACTATCTAAGCCTTAAAGCCATCTCCTGTCCCTGCTGTGACGGCTCCTGCGGTGACTATTCCATAGGTTCACAGTTGTTATGGTAAAGAAGGCTTGTCACCTCTGGAGATTCAAATTTTTTTCTCCAGACAGAGGCTGGTGACTGTGACTGCTGTAAAGCACCTCTCTAAATGCTGTTAACAGCAGCTCAGGCAAGTTGGCTGCCCCCACAATCATATACAGAAAATAGAATAAAAAAAAATAAAAATCTACAAATCAAACAAAAACAGATTATAAAAAAAAAAAAAAAAAAAAAAAAAAAAAAAAAAAGAATATGTATCAATATCTGGTATTAAATTAGTAAAAAAAATAAAATAAATATAGGTGATACATTCCCTTTAAAAAAAAATTAAGTATGCGTAGCATACTGTTTTTTTTTTTTGTTTTTTTTTACTGTTCCCATCTGTGTAGAATAGAGTAGTCTACTACAGTATTCCATACAGCAAAAAAAAAAAGAAATTGAAATGAAAAAAAGGTGTACCGATGTAAACCAGCCCAGGGTATGCCAAAAGAAAACTTGACTGCTGTAAAGCAGTCAAAAGAAAACTTTTGACATACGCCAGGTAAACGGGGGCCTATGGATACATTTAGCATATATGCTAGGAGCTATTCCGGCACATACATCTACCGTAGGGTTCTAATGTGACGTGAACAAAGACTCGAAAATGATGTACAAATATTCACGGTTTCTAAAATGATTGGTTTGTTTGATAAAACTATATATAGAATGATTAATAAAAATATATATAAAAGAAGAAAAAAAAAACACACAGGTTTTAGTAAGTCAACGCAATCCCAGTATACTGCTGCCTTAGTGTCATGTATATAGCCTGTCCAAGCTTAAATGTCACAGCTACAAAGTAACTTGGGCTCATTAGCGTCCTGTAGAGTGGCCGGCCTCACCTTTTCAGTAGTCACAGTCAGAGCGGGAACTAATGATGCCAAAGGCTCCATTTGCTTTCTGGATTTCTGTCTGTGCTTTTCCTTCTCTTTATGTTTCTGAAACGAATAAGGGAAATTTGTAAGTACTCATTTGAAAGCTTAAAAAAAAATTTAAAATTTGCTTCCAATACTTGAAGATTGCAAAAAGAATAACCACCTTAGTGTTATTTGGCCTGTAGTGATATGATAAAAATAAATGTAAAAAACATATAGATGGCTAATGTCTACCGTAGCCACGCAAGAAATCCTAAACCACACAAAACGTTTAGGCCACGCAATATAGATCTGCCTAAAAAAAAATGAATTAAAATGGCCTTGTCACACGTCTGTAATCCACATTGTTCTATAGGCAGGAAACTACGGATGTGATATCTAATAAAGCCTTTCATATATAACATACACAAGTATTGTATACTGCTCATACATGCAGCTATTGGGACTGACAATCGGATGACGTCATACCAAAGGGGCCCTAAACGGGTGTAAAACAACCAGGATGATCTGCTCATCAGTAGATCATTGTAATTGATTATGTAATGAACATTCTGATATCGATTGGAGGTTGATGAAGGTTTGAAATACCTAAACCACCCCCAAGTGTTTCAAAAAGAGACACTGGATCGGGTGTGACCCAAAATTGATGGATGCAAAATTCACAAATTTAATATAAAAAAAATCATCATCTTTCTACTGGTACAAATGTGTCAATTTTTATCGAACATTTGCCAAATTTACTAAATGTGAATTTGGTGCAAGTACTATACACTGAAACCATGAATTATCACCTACATAATCTTGGAGTTGGACGGAACAAAAATGTTGTACATTGTTTATAGACGAAAAATTTAAATCACACCAGCAAACCAATTTCCATCCATGGAGATACACCAATAAAAATAAAATAAAAAAAGAGGCGACACAAAGGATGTACATAATTGAGGTGCACATGTGAGTGGGGCTGGGCAATTAATAAAATTAAACAAATTAAATAAAAAAATAAAAATAAAAAAGAGGCCGAAATTCAGCGTAATTAACAGACGTCATCTTGCGCATTTAGTGTTTTTTGTTTTTTTTTCATGTTTTTTTGCATCAGGACGCAGATACAGTTGAATCCAATGGCAGAGAGCCGTAAGGTCCCTGCCCTACCGTTCACTATGTATCGCTGGCTGCTCACGGCTCAGCGCACACAGGCGCAAGGCGGTGATGTCATCGCGCCGGTGTGTGTGCCAAGCCACACAGACCGTAGGATCAGAGGGATCTCCTCCACTCATCGTTGGAACGAGGTTAGGTGAGTATGTATTTTATTAGGCACTATTGGGGCTGTGTGAGGGCAGCTGTGAGAGCATTATACTGTGTGGGGGCAGCTGTGAGAGCATTATACTGTGTGGGGGCAGCAAAGGGGGACTTTATACTGTGTAGGGTTGCTATGGGGGAATTATGCTGTGCGGAGGACAGCTATAGGGCATTATACTGTGGGGGGGCACTATAGGGGCCATATACTGTGTGGGGGCAGTGTTAGGGGGTATAATATATACAGTAGTATACAGCAGGTTCAGGAGATAGATATTAATTCAATGACGTAGAATGCAAATAGGGGGTGTGGTATGCAAAACAGGGTGTGGCCTAAACATAGTTCAATAATCGTAATCAAGGTTACATGTTCAATTAATCGTGATTTTGATTTAGGTCATAAATCGCCCAGCCCTACATGTGAGTGACAATTTCTACTCCAGTTTTTTTGGTGTTAAAAAATGGGAAAAAAACAATTTGAACAAGCAGGAAATTCAGAAAATAAAAAAACCCTAAAAACGATTGTAGCCAACTCCAAAAATAGAGGAGAGACCATATTATTATATAAGGGATTATAAGAAGAGCAGTTTAGGCTCCGTTTACAATTGCGTCTTGGTTTTTATTTATAACGGAAACCAGGACGCAGCGCTGGATCTGTCATAAGTCGGACACCAGCTGCACACAACCGACTAACTTATAATGAGATCCGTCCCGTTCAGTCATGGTGTCCAACTTTTTGATGGGAAGAATATAGCTGAATGCAGAGCTATTCTCCCTGACAAATTTGACAGAAACTTAACCTAATAGATTTAGAACCTCAAGGAAACAGATTTTTGCTTTCGGGCTACTTAATTACTAAATTTGTCAGTGGTTTAGTCTCTGTTCACATCTGCGTCGTAGGCTCTTTGAGGCAACGCTATTTAGTCCGTCAAACGACAGACACCATGATGGAAACTCGACTAAACCCATTAAAGTCAATAGATCTGTCGGGCGCCGTCAGTGACCATCATGCAACGGATCCGGTGCTTAGGTTTTCCTGTAGAACATGGAAAGCCATGCCGCGGATGCGAACAGACCTCTAGTCCATTCAACATTAAAGAGGCTCTGTCACCAGATTTTGCAGCCCCTATCTGCTATTGCAGCAGATCGGCGCTGCAATGTAGATTACAGTAACGTTTTTATTTTTAAAAAACGAGCATTTTTGGCCAAGTTATGACCATTTTCGTATTTATGCAAATGAGGCTTGCAAAAGTACAACTGGGCGTGTTGAAAAGTAAAAGTACAACTGGGCGTGTATTATGTGCGTACATCGGGGCGTGTTTACTACTTTTACTAGCTGGGCGTTGTGTATAGAAGTATCATCCACTTCTCTTCAGAACGCCCAGCTTCTGGCAGTGCAGACACAGCCGTGTTCTCCAGAGATCACGCTGTGACGTCACTCACAGGTCCTGCATCGTGTCGGCACCAGAGGCTACAGTTGATTCTGCAGCAGCATCAGCATTTGCAGGTAAGTAGCTACATCGACTTACCTGCAAACGCCGATGCTGCTGCAGAATCATCTGTAGCCTCTGGTGTCGATGTGTCCTCGCTCGTCTGACACGATGCAGGACCTGTGAGTGACGTCACAGCGTGATCTCTGTAGAACACGCTGTGTCTGCACTGCCAGAAGCTGGGCGTTGTGAAGAGAAGTGGATGATGCTTCTCATCAGAGCGCCCAGCTAGTAAAAGAAGTAAACACGCCCCGATGTACGCACATAATACACGCCCAGTTGTACTTTTACTTTTCAACACGCCCAGTTGTACTTTTGCAAGCCTCATTTGCATAAATACGAAAATGGTCATAACTTGGCCAAAAATGCTCGTTTTTAAAAAATAAAAACGTTACTGTAATCTACATTGCAGCGCCGATCTGCTGCAATAGCAGATAGGGGTTGCAAAATCTGGTGACAGAGCCTCTTTAAAGGATGTAAAAACTTTAGTTTTTACATACTGTACATTATTTAGGGGCCTTTTCACTTTACATTTGAGCATCTTCTTCAAATGGCAGTTTAGGCCTTTTCCCTTTTCAAATGGGGCATCCATCATGGTCAAAAGTGCTAGTCTGCCTCCGATTTACAAGTTTTCGTCAGGATCCATTATTTCAACAGGACCGACGAGCGGATGTTTCGATCCTGTTGAACAGCAGCATTTGGACAGAGTGGGTTTTCTGTACAATGCAAGTCTTTGGCAACAGGATAGGTATCCTGTTGCACCATCATCTTTGACATTGATTGTGTTTGTTATTTTTTTTATAAAAAAAAAAAAAAAAGGGATGATTTTACAGGGTGCTTAAAGAGGCTCTGTCACCAGATTTTGCAACCCCTATCTGCTATTGCAGCAGATCGGCGCTGCAATGTAGATTACAGTAACGTTTTTATTTTTAAAAAACGAGCATTTTTGGCCAAGTTATGACCATTTTTGTATTTATGCTTCTGGCAGTGCAGATCTGTGACGTCACTCACTTCCTGCCCCAGGTCCTGCATCGTGACGGCCACATCGGCACCAGAGGCTACAGTTGATTCTGCAGCAGCATCAGCGTTTGCAGGTAAGTAGCTACATCGACTTACCTGTAAACGCCGATGCTGCTGCAGAATCATCTGTAGCCTCTGGTGCCGATGTGTCCTCGCTCGTCTGACACGATGCAGGACCTGTGAGTGACGTCACAGCGTGATCTCTCGAGAACACGCTGTGTGTCTGCACTGCCAGAAGCTGGGCGTTCTGAAGAGAAGTGGATGATACTTCTATACACAACGCCCAGCTAGTAAAAGTAGTAAACACGCCCCGATGTACGCACATAATACACGCCCAGTTGTACTTTTACTTTTAAACACACCCACTTGGACTTTTGCAAGCCTCATTTGCATAAATACAAAAATGGTCATAACTTGGCCAAAAATGCTCGTTTTTTAAAAATAAAAACGTTACTGTAATCTACATTGCAGCGCCGATCTGCTGCAATAGCAGATAGGGGTTGCAAAATCTGGTGACAGAGCCTCTTTTAAATGTGATCTCAATTCTATTATTCATCAAATTAGCCAAAATATAGCACTATTCATTTGTTTCAAAATGTTATACCATCTAGAAATAAAACATTTTGTTCACTATGAAAAATAAAAAATGAAAAAAAATTCTTTTTTTTTTTTTAAATTCCTCTTTTTTGCATCGCCGCATTCCAAGAGTCTTAACTTTTTTATTTATTCTGTCGATGTAGCCATATGTGGGCTTGTTTTTTGCAGTACAAGGTGTAGTTTTCATTGGTAGTATTTTGGGGTACCTGGGACTCATTGATGAACTTTTATTTTTTAGTTTTTTGGTGGGAATGGGAGACAAAAAGGAATTTTGCCATTATTTTTTGCGGTTTTTTTGGACGCCATTCACCTGGTGGTTTAATGTGTAACTTTATTGTTTGAGTCATTACGATCACAGCGATACCATATATGTGTATGTGTTATATTTATTTATTTTTTTACTTTTACTAAATAAAACCACTTTTTGGGGCAGGAGCCAGGTTGTGTATAACAGCCATGCTCTTTTCCGCTGATCGCGTGGGTACACTGGCAGTACCCACCGGATCAGAGCGACGGATAAATCTTTCTCTGTGCGGGAACGAACACCAGCTTGCGACTGATATATCCATCGCTCGTCGTTAAGGGGCTAAATAATTAGGAGCAATTTTGATAGTTAACTGACCTTTTGGCTTTGGGCTCTCTGGAGACATTTCATGAGACCATTATGACCATAGTTTATTTAAGTACAGACTAACAAGAAATGTAGAGAATTAAAGTCCTAAAAAACAAATAAAAAAATCTGACTGTAAACACGACGAAAATAATTTACAATGGTGATTATTTTCCTCTGGGATGTTGATGCTTACGAAGAATTAATAAGGGATTTTCTAATGTAAACTCAACAAGTTACTGTTTAGCAACAGGGAAAAAAAATAATCAAAAAAAAAAATAAAAATATATATATATATATATATATATATATATATATATATATATATATATACACGGCCCGGCCTAGAGAGCACTTGGCAGGAAGCCCGGAGCGCTGTAGTTAGGGAGATCAATTATTACTTTAAAAGTGAAAGGGGATTCTGGGTCAGAAAATGTCATGTGTCATTCTTTCCTAGCTACTGTGTTTTGGAAAAATACATGCGGCCCATTAGCGCACAGCTTTGACAATATGATAGTAAACTCCTTTTTCCCACTTGTACAATAATCCAAACAAATATGTAAAGTACATAAAAATATTGGAATTGTGGGTAAAGCCAACAACTATACATGAGGCGCACGCACACGACAGAGCCAGTACAAAGAGACACCACAGTTTTGTACAACGGAGCCATAAGAACCACGTGTGTGGCTGTGTGGTGCGTCCGTACAGCTCTGTATTACAGAACTATTCTCCCCTAGCTTTTTTTATATGGTGTCTGATGGAGAATGCCATAATCATGTTTTAGGCAGAATCCGTATGAAAAAAACAAAACCTTTGTATCCCTCTCTATGAAATTAGAGCCAAGTGGAGGTACAGTAGGGCCCCAAAGACTTTTATCAGAGGTTGCATGGAGCTGTAATACGGTCGTTACATGAAGCGATATACTGAGGTATTTCAGTCACATGGTATACGGAGGCCCCTTCCTCTTACTTGAGCTGTATTTTTGCTCCGTGATATATCCACTTATTACAGAAAAGGTAAAGCAGACTCAGCGTTTCCTTACTTCCTTGTTTACGACCGGATCATTTCCCAAAAAAAAAAAAAATGAAAAAAAAAAAGAAATACGCAAATATTAAATAGAATGGAAATATGTCCAAATCCTACATAGAGGAGACCTAGTGAGAGAGACAGGTGATGTGATATTTAGGCTGGTTCCCCTCATCCCTTGTTTGAGGACAATGTGGTGCCTATGGAGAGGGCGAGCCACGTGCACACCCCCTTTAGGGAAGAGGGATTGAGCTATACTAAAGTCTGACCCCCCTTCTACACTAACCCAATGTCAGTGGTGTAGCTTCACATATTGACAGCCTATCTTGGGGATAGGCCATCAAATTCTAAGGAATGGAAAACCCCTTTAAGATAAATTGGGGAATGTATGGGACTGTTCTGGTACTAGTATCATGCTGGACTGGCTGACTGTCACCGAGTGTCTAGGAACCTTAAAGAGGCTCTGTCACCAGATTATCAAATCCCTATCTCCAATTGAATGTGATGGGCGCTGCAATGTAGAGAACAGCAAAGTTTTTTTTGTTTGTTTTTTTAAAACGATCATTTTTGCCGAAGTTACGAGCAATTTTATATTTATGCAAATTAGCTTTTCAATGGACAACTGGGCGTGTTTTCTCGCATTACCAACTGGGCGTGTATTGTGTTTTTACCAACTGGGCGTTGTGAATAGAAGTGTATGACCGCTGACGAATCAGCATCATACACTTCTCATCGTTCCCACCCAGCTTCTTTCACTAAAGACACACAGCGTGACATCACCCACAGGTCCTTCAACCTTGTCGTCGGAAGAGAGAAGACACCACAGCTCCAGGCGTCCAAAAGGTTAATATGCTCGTCTCTAGGGAGTTTACTATGCTTACCTGCACATTGTGATGCTGCTGCAAATTCAACTGTATGCCTGGAGCTGTGGTGTCTTCTCTCTTCCGACACCAAGGTTGAAGGACCTGTGGGTGACGTCATTCCCAGCCAGCTTCTTTCACTGCAGACACAGCGTGACGTCACCCACAGGTCCTTCAACCTTGGCGTCGGAAGAGAGAAGACACCACAGCTCCAGGCGTACAGTTGAATTTGCAGCAGCAGCATCACCATGTGAAGGTAAGCATAGTAAACTCCCTAGAGACGAGCATATTAACCTTTTGGACGCCTGGAGCTGTGGTGTCCTGTCTTCTCTCTTCCGACGACAAGGTTGAAGGACCTGTGGGTGACGTCACGCTATGTGTCTTTAGTGAAAGAAGCTGGGTGGGAACGATGAGAAGTGTATGATAATGATTTGTCAGCGTCATACACTTCTATTCACAACGCCCAGTTGGTGAAAACACAATACACGCCCAGTTGTAAAATGAAAAGCTCATTTGCATAAATATAAAATTGCTCATAACTTGGGCAAAAATGATTGTTTTTAAAAAAACAAAACAAAAAAAACCAAAAAGAAAACGTTGCTGTTATCAACATTGCAGCGCCGATCACATTCAATAGAAGATAGGGATTTGATAATCTGGTGACAGAGCCTCTTTAAGGTCAATTTACACTTCTTTTTACTTGCGTCCAATAATCCCATTGAGGAACATTACATTCAGCCTCTCCCCATTCTGAAAAAGTAGATAACAGGCAACCTGGGGGTGTATTTAAAGGGGTATTCCTAGGACCCTCACAAATTGGGACCACAGGGGTCCTGCGACCTGAAAAGGCCAATTTAACACGTCTCCTTTCGCAGTAAAATCAAGAGAGAGGTTAGTGCGCTTGCACATGAAGTCTATGGGAGTTCAGGCCGTTTTGCACAGGCCAATGATCGGACAATAAAGCGTTCATAAGAACACTTGTTCCCGATCATTGCCCTGTGTAAGCAGCGCAACGATAAGCCAATGAACGAGCATTTGATCTGCTCGTTTATGCGGCCAATAAAATGGTCCCTGTGCAAACAGAGTGATGTGCTGCCGAAGTGTATGGGGACAAAAGATCCTTCAACCCCATATATTACCCATCATAGCTACTTGTGAAAGGAGCAAACGTGCGCCTATCGACGAGATGCCTCGCTGGTCAGCGCTCGTTTTCACAGCCCGCATTGGTCCGTGTAAAAGGGACCCTTACGCAAAAAGCCAAGCATGCCCAATACACATAAGATAAGACTTTAAAGGGTAACTAAACATTTGACAAACTTGTGACACGTCAGAAATTTTGATTGGTGGGGGTCCGAGCACCGAGATGTATCGGAGTACAGGCTCATAGACTTTCTATTGATCCCATACTCTGATACATTGATTTCCGGAAATAGCCGAACAGACACGAGCGCTTCTTTAGCTTCGTTTTAGTGATTGGTGGGGGTCTCAGCGCTCGGACCCCCACCAATCTCAACTTCTGACATATCACCATGACATGTCAAAAGTTTGTCAAATGTTTAGTTACCCTTTAAGTTTTGTGATTCTTCATAATTCCAGAGAAACGATGAGCAGGACTGTTAGGACTATTTGCGAACGTTTCTCTATTTTATGGGTACGATAAAGCATACTTCACTAATTCTACAAAATGCTTTGTGTATCGGATAGTCATCAGCTCCGGAGCTTTGTGCTAGAGACCAAAGTCATCGCTCTGGGGCTGACCGCGTCATTGCAGTGACAAGAAGCAGAGCACAGGCGGTACAATAGAACGCAGTCTTGCTTTACAGGCCGCCTTGGTAGGGCTTCCTTATAATCCATTTGAGGAGATTTGGAGGAAAAGCATTTCTTCCTCAATGGTAATCGGAGCAAACTCATTTTAAAGCAACAGCCTGGAGGCTTTTTCCCCTCCTTACATCACCAGGCCTTTTCAGATAAGCACAGCTACATGATCTTCTCCGGGTACCTTTGGGAATGGCACTCACAATAGAAGCAGTTTGTATTTTCCTGAGGTTCCACGTGAATGAAGTTGCAGGAAGAAGGGCAAGAAATAATGGATTGCCATCTGCGCAATATATCAGTTAAGCTGCCACATTTCAAAAGCTCAATAACATTAAAAACAAAGAACTAAACCTGATCTTGTGCCCTCACGTCCTAAGTGCATAACGGACTCTCTTTAACCCTTCCCAAGCAGGCGGTCAAGCAACACCTCCATAAACCAGTGTCTTAGTTAATGATTATTGGGAGAAGACTAATAAAAATGCAAACTCCCACGGAACGCCGCAAAAAAAAACACGTATTAAGAAGGAGATAAAACAAACTCCTTGAAGATGCTTCATATCTCATTGATGTCCATAGATTAATAGTGGTTGATAAAGAAGAATATTTCCCCGTTTTGGGATGTGATGAGCGATGGACAAATATTATAATTATAATCAGCAAATAGATCAATATAAAAAAAAAAGTTGGGTGCAAAAATTGTATGAAGTTCCTAGATGTACAGTACGCCCCCCCCCACAGAATTGTCCAGACTTTACAGTAGATAATTTGCAGTCTGCAGAATATTCTTCCATATTAAAAAGAAACGTAAGACTCTGTTCACACTTCAGTTCTTATCTTTAATTTGCTGTTGCGTTTTGATGGTCAGAATAGCAGGCTCATTAGAAGTTAAATGAGAAATACAGATCCTAACGGATCAAATAGATCAGAACGGATCATCAGAACGGTTATGGATTCTGTAAAATACGGAAGTCATGATACCAGTGTGAGGAGTCTAGCACAATAAGCGGTCAAGTGGTGTATAGCAGGACAACTGAAGGGATCATAAAAAAAAAAGTCATTCATGCAGGTTTGACCTGTACTTTTTTTTTCTTCGTCGAGATTCCCTATTAGCGAACATGGGACAAACCAAACATCAGATCAATAGGGATCGATAAAATAAGATAAATGGTGATCAAACCGCTCCAGCTGTGATGGCCACTTGATCAGGTATTTCTTCAGCTCAGCCTATCAGCGCAGGGAAATCGCATTTGTATATATTAACGAAAAGAAAAGCTTTCTACGCCCAGACGGATAAAAAGAAACCTGCCTTGGATTTTGCCGCAATATCAATGTGTTACATGCAGATTTTGCGGTGGATTTCCCCCTATACATTGAAAGAGTGAGATTCAAGGTGGAAATCTGCTGCTTTTCAACACTATAGGAGCGTGCTGCGGATTTGAAAATCTGAGCCGTGTTCACATTTCAATGCTAAAAACTTCCGTTACATGTGGATGGGATTTTGACAACCCAACTCCCATGTATTGGTGTGCGTCCACCGCACACATGATTAGCACACTTTAGACCAAAACTCCAATATGTCCAATAGACAAAGGCTTCGTTCAGATCTGCATCAGGGCTCCGTTCCAACGTCGGAGCTTCCCGTTAGAACTGAGCCTTGAATGACACAAACGGAAAACATAGGTTTCCGTTTCCATCACCATTGATTTTAATGGTGACAGATCTGGTGCCAATGGTTTCAGTTTGTCTCAGCTGTGCGAGGGTTCCATCAATCAGTACCATAGTTGACTACGCTATTCATTCCGCCAAAATGATGGAACCCTTGCACAACGGAGACAAACAGAAACCAATGGCACCGGATCTGTCACCATTGAAATCAATGGTGATGGAAACGGAAACCTATGGTTTCCGTTCGTGTCAGCCAGAGCTCCGTTCTGACGGAAAGCTCTGACGGAAGGTCGGAGCGGAGCCCCGACGCAGATGTGAGCGCAGCCCAACATTTTAATACAGGTAGCCCCCAACATATCGCTACAACCTATCAACTTACACAAACATATAGAAGACAAGACTGTAGCTTCCTGACGAGTTTTCTATGGTACCAATCTGCCCATCTGGCATATGCCTAGGGATTCAAACTGCCAGTGCACCGCTTTACTCATACTGTAACTTGAGAAACCTCAAAGAAATGAAATAATTCTCCTGATATTTGGAATTTTCCACTTGTATTGTGTATACAGGCTTCATTGTGATGTTCTGTTGCACTTGACATCAGGTGTAATACCTTTGTTTATTATGGGAAGACACATACTGTACACTACATGGACAAAAGTATTGGGACGCACCTCTTAATAATTGAATTCTGGTGTTTAATTCAGTCCCATTACCACAGGTGTATAAAATCCAGCATCTCGAGAAGCAGTCGCCTTTACAAACATTTGTGATAGAACGGATCGTTGTACAGAACTCACTGAAATCCAGCGTGGTCCTATAATAGGACGCCACCGTAGTATCAAGTCAGTTTGTGAAATTTCTTCCCTCCTAGATATTCCACCATCAACTCTGAGTGATGTTATTGCAAAGTGGAAGCGTTTAGGAAACTCAACCACGAAGTGCAGACCATGTAAAGTTACAGAGCAGGGTCGCCAAGTGCTGAGGCGCATAGTGCATAAAAGTCGCCAACGCTCTGCTGACTCAATAACTGCAGAGTTCCAAACCTCCTCTGGTATTAACATCCCCACAAAAACTGTCCCCCGGGAGCTTCATGGAATGGGTTTCCATGTACGAGAAGCTGCATGCCAGCCGTACATCACCAAGCACAATGCCAAGCACCAGATGTAGTGGTGTAAAACCACCGCCACCGGACTCTGGAGCAGTGGAAACGTGTTCTGTAGAGTGACGCTTCACTACCTGGCAGTCTGATGGAGGAGTCTGGGTTTGGTGAATGCCAGGAGAACGTTACCTGCCTGACTGCATTGTGCCAACTGTAGAGTTTGGTGGAGGAGGGATAATGCTATGGGGTTGTTTTTCAGGGGTTGGCCTAGGTCTCTTAGTCCCAGTGATGGGATATCTTAATGCTTCAGCATACCAATACATTTTGAACAATTATAGCTTAAAAAAAAAGTGCGAACAGTTTGGGGTTCAGCCCTTTTCTCTTCCAGTATGACTGCGCCCCAGTGCACTAGGTCCATAAAGACATGGCTGGTTGGTTGGTTGGCTGGCTGGTTGGTTGGTTGGTTGTGGGAGTTTGGTGTGGAAGAACTCGACTTCCCACACAGAGTCCCGACCACAACCCCATCCAACACCTTTGGAATGAACTAAAATGGAGATTGTGAGCCCGGCCCTCTCCTCCAACATCAGTGTCTGACCTCACAAATGCTCTTCTGGATGAATGCACAGAAATTCCCCCAGACACAATCCAAAATCTTGTAGAAAGTCTTCCTAGAACAATGGAAGCTGGGGGGGATGAACTCCATATTAATGCCTGTGAATTTAGAATGGGATGTCATAAAAGCTCCTGTAGGCGTAATGTGTTGGTGTTCCAATAATTTTGTCCATATAGTGTACCTGGCCACCTGTCTGGTATCACTAAGATCTGATGCTGGCTAGACTCCATCTGTGCACCTGCAAGTCCCGGCATACAATAGATTTAGTATTTCCGGATCTGAACGCAGCCTTTCATAATGACCTCAACTGATTTTACTGGATGTTGACAGGAGTTTATACTCAAATAAGCAGGAGATGTTTGTAGCAAAATGTGTGTATTTGTTAACCAAATGTCCTGCTCGTAGAATAGTTATTTACATAGAACTCGGGATGAGAGCAGACTGCAGACCATAAAGTAGTAAGGGGTGATTATGACCTAAATCAAATCCACGATTAAATTGAACATGTAATTACCTGGATTATTATTAATGAACGATTATTTAGGCTACACCCCTTTTTGCATACCATGCCCCCTATTTGCATGCTACACCATTGAATTAATATTTAGGGAATGATAGAGCAGGGACCTTACGGCTCTCTGCTCCACCATTGGTTTCAACTGCATCTGCGTGAGGACACAGATACCGTTAAAAGCGGGGAAAAATAATAGAAGTACCCGCAAGATGACGTCGATTAATTGCACTGAACTTCGGTTTCGTTTTTGTTTTTTTCAATGAATTGCCCAGCCCTACCATAAAGGCTCATACATATATATATATATATATATATATATATATACACACACACACACACACATACATACATACACGACCGTTCAAAAGTTTGGGGTCATCCAGACAATTTTGTGTTTTCCATGAAAACTCACACTTATCAAATGAGTTGCAAAATGACTAGAAAATATAGTCAAGACATTGACAAGGTTAAAAATAATGATTTTGATTTGAAATAATAATTTTCTCCTTCAAACTTTGCTTTGGTCTTGGAATGCTTCATTTGCAGCAATTCCAGCATTGCAGACCTTTGGCATTCTAGCTGTTAATTTGCTGAGGTAATCGGGAGAAATTTCACCCCATGCTTCCAGAAGCCCCTCCCACAAGTTGGATTGGCTTGATGGGCACTTCTTGCGTACCATACGGTCAAGCTGCTGCCACAACAGCTCTATGGGGTTGAGATCTGGTGACTGCGCTGGCCACTCCATTACAGATAGAATACCAGCTGCCTGCTTCTTCCCTAAATAGTTCTTGCATAATTTGGAGGTGTGCTTTGGGTCATTGTCCTGTTGTAGGATGAAATTGGCTCCAATCAAGCGCTGTCCACAGGGTATGGCATGGCGTTGCAAAATGGAGTGATAGCCTTCCTTATTCAAAATCCCTTTTACCTTGTACAAATCTCCCACTTTACCAGCACCAAAGCAACCCCAGACCATCACATTACCTCCACCATGCTTGACAGATGGCGTCAGGCACTCTTCCAGCATCTTTTCAGTTGTTCTGCGTCTCACAAATGTTCTTCTGTGTGATCCAAACACCTCAAACGTCTTTTGACAGCGGCGCGTAAATATACGCCTCGTGTTAACAGACAAACGTCAGCCCATTGCTTTCAATGGGCAGATGTTTGTCAACGCATTCAAGCCGTAATTTCGGACGTAATTCGGGGGTTAATACGCCCGTAATTAGTGTGTGTGAACATACCCTAAGAAGCAAGTGAATATGACCAGCCCAAACTGCATAATGTCCCTTCATTGCACTGGAAAATGTATCTGCTGCCTATAATAAGCTTCCAACACCAATCTCCTAACTTTTCTTTTCAAAATGGATAGTGATAAAGTTATTCTTTTTGACCGATATTTTTTCTTCTTTTTTTTTTATCAAATATCCCAGGTTTAAAAATACGAGCTTTTATGGCCATTAATGGCTTTTCTGCAGGCAATAACATAGCGTATGCCGCTTATTCAAGTGCTCTGTGGTCTGCGCCTTGCCTCCTGTAAAACACGTATTAAGAAGCTAAATGGTGACATTTTAAGTTGCCCCCTATTTTGTGCTATAAATGAAATGTATTTTACTGTACATTTCGCACTGAGCCTCACAGCTGAGAGCGAGCGCGTCTACATTTGGATAAAGCTCCTCCACTGAGCTAACTAAATCAAAGTGGTAGACGACTCGCGAGTCAGCAGGGAGGCAAATTAGTATTTAGTCATGCTCTTTATATTTTTATTAAAAGATTAAAACTCCGTGTGAAACGCATGGCATGCTGCCACCATCGAGGGGCTGGCTGCCAGCACTACTGCAAACACATGCCAACAAGGAATCGATCTAAGCTCGAGAAATGGGTCTGCCGTGCGCTCCACCTTGCTATGGCACGGTAAGTTAGATTTATTGCTAAACAATATAATTAGTGAGAACGGCTAAGGATTTCGGCACAATTGGGAAAAGACAGAGGTAATAGGTTTTAAATAAATTGGACTTACAGATTATCAAAATCACGCCACGTGAATCCCTTTAGCGTGTTTACCAACCAACCTATCAGACCGGCAGCGACTGCTTTAACTCCGTCAGCGTCGCAGACACATATTCCTAACCTCCTAATTTTGGTAATGCTTTAATTGTAGACAAGGAGTGGGGCCGACATCTTCCTCAGCCCTTATATATAATAGAATAATGAATAGGGACCTCTGGACACCCCACCGCACGACCAGATGTTTCACATAATCAATGAACTATCTCGGAGCGCGTTTTTTTTACTTCTCTTATCCATGAATGTGTAATAAGCTTATTATCCTGCAGCACGGAGGAGGACGATTCCTTCACAATGACGCAATCAATTTTCAGAAAAATGCAGACATTTTGGAGAAAAAAAACCGCTGATGTTTTCAGGAGAACAACGAAAATCTGCCACGTACCATTAGTAATTCTTCACTAGATTATTTATTCTGGTGCCTCGTTGACAAAGCCATAGCGTGGCGGTGCTTAACCACACGACTGCCACTTAAAAGGACAAAACGTCCCTATATTTTCTTTTGAAGGCCGCGCGCACATGTGATTTTTAAATGCAGTATTCTCTATTGTGTACGCTTGCTATTTATGTCAATGGGGCAGTGGAAAGCACCACAAAGAGGCCTGAGCTAGAGGATGTCGCAAGATCAGAAAAAAAGCTCTAAAACAAGCTCAAAACGACAGCATTCACTAAAGCACTGTGTAAATGAGAATGTACAGCACATACCACAGGTAAATAACTACCACAAAAATGCCCAGTACGATTGCGTACAACAAAAACGTGGTTGAAACAGGAGCCAATAATAGCAACAATGTAACATAGGCTATGTACACTGAATGATAAATAAGAATGAAACAATGTTTTATTGGACTTTCCCTTCAAGACAACGCCTTTTTTGACGCATTTGTAGGCAAAAGACGCTCGTAGTTATTCACTCGGTTGAAGAAATATGGGAAGAAAAAAAAAACACCGTCAAAAAACGCGTATGGTGCAAAACCACTTAAAAAAAGCCGGAGCTGATTTTTCCAGGCAGAATTTTCTGCCTACAAAAAACTCAATGTGAACATACCCGATGTCATATTTGATAATGTGGTCCAAACGACACATGGTTTTGAAGCGGGTTGGCACCAATCAAATACTTCTCGACACACCTAAGAAAAGTTATACTAATAAAACTTCACAGCTAATTGGAGGCAACGGAGTACGGCACATTTGCTGTATTTGAACCATATTAAAGACCCTTTGAAAAGGTGTTACATATCAAAAAAAAAAATATTTATATATTTTTTTTTTCCCCACCAAACCCTCACAAACAAGTAGCAGTCAACAAAAACCCATGACGAAGCATTGGCATAATTGAGCGGATACTCGTTCTAGCCAAGATGAAGAGAAAGCGGATAGATCAAGCTAGTGATCTCCAGGTTAGAGACCACCAGCATTTTGCAACGGATAGCACCCTGAAGAAAATAACGGATGTGTGAATGAGCCCTAAGTATCACTTACTTACAGAACACAATAAATGCTGTTTCTTGTAAAATGTAAAAAAATAAAAAACACAAAGTAAAAATGTGCCCATGTTTCACCCACAACACAGGGTGCTAGGAAAAACTGCTCTTTTGATGTACTTCACGTTCGCTATACAGACAGAAGGGTAAAGGAGCTCAAGCATCTGCCCAGGACAGGAGGTTTTGATTTGGTCAAACTACCAACATAGTCTCTGTCCGACTGCAAGAATTTAGTGAATATGTTCAAGATAGAAAATCTCTTTAAAGGGGAGATCAATTTAAAATGTATTGTATGTCTATGACATGTCAGAAGACCCTTTTGACTTGATTTTTCCATTTAAGTGGTTGTCCAGGTTACAAAACCCATTTTCATACACTCTAATAGGTAATTCTGAAGTAATAGAGGGGGGGGTCCTCCGTTCAGGATCCTCATATCTTGGCCAGAGTGAAGAACGGTTACAAAAAGTGTCTCTCCCACTGTCCTGTCCTGCTTTAGGCCGGTTTCACACAGAGGTGTTTGGTCCGTAAAATACGTTCCGTACGTCAGCGGTATTTCCCAGACCGAACACAGTTTAGGGAGCTGGGCTCCTAGCATCATAGTTCTGTACGATGCAAGGAGTCCCTGCCTCTCCGCGGGAATACTGTCCCGTACTGAAAACATAATTACAGTACAAAACAGTATTCCCACAGCGAGGCAGGGACTCCTAGCGTCATAGATAGCTATGATGCCTAGGAGCCCAGCTCCCTGAACTGTGTTTGGTCTGGGAAATACTGCCGACATACGGACCGTATTTTACGGACCCAAGACCTCTGTGTGAAACCGGCCTTAGACTGAGAACCCATTGATTTGAATGGTCATTGTGTAATGCTTAATTTCTCCTGAGGTGGCGCTGCAGAGAAGTTGACTATTTACTGGCATGTTCCCCCACAGATTACAACTGAACACTAGGGGTCCCAGCAGGGGGACACTTTGTGATCATTTTTGTCAAGGGACCCTTCTAAGAAGTAGGGATTGTCCAAAGTGGAAACCCCCTTTAAGCACTGCTGGACAAAACATCACAGACGTCTCATGAGCCGTTTAGATTGTGCAGCTTCAAGGTTCCCATGACATGAATAATTGGAGGGGTTTTGCTCATCTAACATTTACAAGGCATTTCATGATTGCTTTTCTCATATATCTTAATCCCATGTGTGCAGCAAAACACAGATTATTCCTTCTTTTTCAGATTCGACAACACCATGACAGAGGTGGATGGGTAACACACGATGGGCCGGTGGGTGTGCGAGTCTAGAAGCACATGGACAGGATGGATAAATAAGGAGCTAGTCATGCGCTCATCACTACCAATGACAAACCCAAGGAAAAAAGCTCTACTAATGTACGGGAAGGGTGAAATGTCATGATGGAGCGCTTGTTCCATGCATGGGGAAATAGCAGATCAACTTACTTTTTTCTCCTTCTCATGATGTTTATCCTGAGAGTGAGAGGAAGAATCACTTAAACTTTGATCAAATGATCTACTAAAATCCAGTTTGCCTTTTTTCTACAAAAAACACAAAGTAAAAAGTAAAGGAAATAAGTACCTGTAAAAAAAATAAGCGTTGGTACTATATGCTAGAGGGGAATAATGGCCCTGAAAAAGCAGCATCACACCCTCCGGAGAAAGGACAATGCCCCAGGGAATAGAGTCATTCACAAAAAAACGTTCCAGTGCTCTGAACCATCTACACAGAACGGGTAAAAAAAAAAATCCTAACATGCAATCTGCCGGCAGCGGTTATAGAGATGGAGGAACGGAGCAGATTGATACATAGATTTGTGCAAAAGATACAGGATAACCTGTCACTTGTTGTTTTAAATCCCTGTTAACTCTTAAAGAGTCCAGTGGGTGGTCCTACTCAGTGATTGTCAGTAATTTATGCAGTCACACCCATACAGGAAAGGTAGTCAATCAATGGTTGAGTCCGCCTACTGGACTCCTACAACCACTGTAAGCAAGGATTTATATGGATAAATTACAAGTTATTCTAATATATATATGTGTATATCTCAATCTGCTCAGTTCCTCCTGCTCTATAACATGCTGCCTGCAGGTAGGACACCATGTTCACCGTGACGGGTTCCCTTTAAGAAAATCTATAAACAAAATTCTGTGCTGATCAATTCTATACTATATCCTTATGAAGGCTGGAGCTCCGTTTTTCTGATACAGAGCTAAATGGTAAAATGAGAAGGGTTTACTTATAAAGCTCCTATATTAGTAAATAATAATAACTAAGCACCCCCTAGTGGTGAAGGCAGGCACTCAGAATTGTATTATTTCGCTCTGCGTGAGTGGAAACTGGGGATTTGGAGCTCGGTATCCGACAACATTTGATCCAGCTTCATATGTTGAGTATTGTACCCGCATACAATTTTGGGTAACGGTGTAAAAAAAAAGTGGGCACAGCTTCCCTAGTAGCGAAGATGCTCTAAAAGTAAAGTAAGGCACTTTCAATTAAAATGTGTGTTTTCTTTATATACCATCAACATGTGATAGACTACCCTTTACAGCGCTCTATCCAAAAGTGCTAATGGTTTGGCAGGGAAGAGTTTGTCCCACTTGGAGCAGGAGTGTAAATAACTGCTTTTTTTTATATAAAGTAACTGCACTATTGTTTCCGTCCCAAAAAAACGCAAACCTTACGGAGACAGGTGGAAACCATTTGCGACTAAAGCATTACCGCCGAAATCAATGGTAACGCAAAAGGAAGCGATGGTTTCCGTTTGCCTTTCCGCAAACAAACCCGGTTTATGAATAGCTACGGGTAGGAGCCGCCTAACACGAGATAGAAGACCAAAGGATTCTTAATAGCAGCCATCATGGACTTGTTACTTTAGATAAAAAATTTACCTTGATAAGGTGCTTTGGAGAACTTGGTTGGAGTGCCCTCATATAAAAGTAAAAAAATTAAATGTTTGGGATGATCGAGGACCTCACGCTTAATGCCGATGAGTGAAATGAGCCGATGAGATTCTTTTTCTCAAATCAACTATGCCAATGTCTCAGCCGCATAGTTTTTGACATAATACTTTTATATGTTCACACGGTTTAGCATCATCTGTTATTACGATATAATCCCAGAGAATATGCTCCAAAAAGCTTAAAAGAACAGCAAAACCCATTAACCATGTTACATAACTCAAATAAATTGGACGTTCAACAACACAGGGGCAGAATATCTCATAGTAGGTTGCAAACCAATAAAGTGCACTGCAGCCAAATGCATTGGCTATGTATGAGATTACAGCGGGTCTTCCAAACCTGGCCAAAGAATGAGGATATAGCAAAGTTTATATGAAAATTTTTAACTAATTTTTGAATCATTTTAGAATATTCAAAAAGTTTTACATAGCCTAATAAACACAGAAAGAGAAAACCTATGAATTATCGGCATAATCTCCATATATCAGTAAATGCCTACCAACTATAATTGATACTGTATAATGAGCTCCAAATCTCATGCATACAGATTGAAAACATAATCTTGCTACCTGCAGTCACCACTAGGGGGAGCATAGGAGCTTACTGCATACTGTTATATTATGGAGTTCACCATATAAACTCCCCCTAGTGGTGGCAGCCAGAATTCTTCATTAGCACTGTTAACAATAAGATTTTGTCCTAACCATATCCATTGTTTCTGCAAGCAAATCTGATATAACCCATATGAAAGAAATGAATAAGCCTGGCAATGTATTCAGGGAATGCACAATTCGAATACACAAATCAGAGGGTCGCCTCATGACTAACACAGACCCTGGCAGGGCATAATAGGGGCTGCAGATCAAAAAACAGTCAGTAATCAATCCCAAGACTGCCCATCCCTATGTTACACAGACATCGGATCGCTTATTCCCAAAAATACATTATAAATGCTCTAGTTTTACTTTTGCAATTTAAGAGAAAAAAGGCCATTGGCAAGGAAATGAATTGTGAACAATCCCGGAATTCAGTAAATTGAGCAGTAACGCAGTTTATTCCGCCAAACATAAGTTCATGATATGCGTTAAGAGCCCTTTGTCTAAATGTGTTCCATACGTCCCAACTATGCAAAGATTACACTGTAAATAATATCCCAGTAAATGGATTATACATTCCGGCATTAACATGGCTATTAAATGGCGACATTCCATAGGAATATGTAAAAATGATGTGCCACGATATCAGACAGAAAGCCCCTTGTTCAATGCCGCTGATCTGGAGGAGCACCGCCTGACCACATTGTCATGGACAGCCTTATAGTGTAGCCACGGGCATCACACAGCTATTTCATGGCTTCCACCGTTACTAATGACATTCTTCAACAGATTGACTTTACTAACGAGTCAGTCCGTGCCCCATGCCTCAGTGACGTCATTTGATCCTAAGAAAGCGAAAGGACTGCCCAGAAAAATAGACGTCTGTACTCCGAGGGTGACATGTACACTAAAACGGAGTGAAACATACTCATTTGGTCATGATAGACCGCTGAAGATGAGCTTTCCTCTGTACTGTAGGAGCCACTATGAAAAAGACCTGCAAAAAAAACTGTGCTCACCCCAGAACGCCCCTTCATTAAAGCAATGTACGGATGTACAAAAGCCCTACTGTGTTTATGGTCTCCTATAAAAGTATGAAGAGGAGACCAAACAAGTTGGGGCCAAAACAGTGTAACTAAAACTTTAAAAATAAATTAAAAAAAACTTTTGACATATCATAGGGACATGTCAGAAGTTTTGATCGGTGAGTGCTGAGATCCCCATCGATCGCTGAAACAAAGCGGCAGAAGAGCTCGGGCGATGTGCCGCTTTGTTTCTGATCGGCTTTCCTCGGAGTGGTGTACAAGCTCAATAGAAAGTCTATGAGTCCGTCCACCACTCGCTTGGCTTTCCGAGAGAAGCCGATCAGAAACGAAGCAGCACAGAACTCACTTGAGAACTTCGAGTTTAAGCGATCGGTGGAAGTCTCCGTGCTCAGACCCCCACTGATCAAAACTTCTGATATGTGACTATGACATGTCCAAAAAAAAACGTACATTTAGTACGTTGATTAGAAAAACATGGCTGTTTTTTTTTTTTATAAAAAAGACCACCACACCTGTCCACAGGTTATAAATGCTATTGCAGCTCAGATGCATTCACTTTAATGGAGCGGTGCTTAAATCCCACACAGGTGGACAGGACAAGTGTGGCAATGATTTTATTTTTATTTAAAAAGCAGCCATGTCTTTCTAATCCTGGACAATCCCTTTAATTAAAGAGGACCTGGATCTCTCCAGACTTGTCTTTTTTTATTAAAATACTTGTATTCCCCATCAAGTAATAATCTTTTCTTAGAACCCTGAATTGCACTATTCCTCTGTTATTCCCCCTGGAATGTATGAATACATTAACAACTGTGTTACATTTCTCCTTATCAGTGGGGTGTGTCCCTACACAGTTTGACACTGTCCAATCAGTACTGGAAGTGCCAGCCTGTGTAGGGACACATCCTATTTATTGGTAACCACCCAGTTGTCAATTTTGTCATACATGTCCAGGAGGAATAACAGAGGAACAGCAAAGTTCTAAGAAAAATTCCTAAGAATTGTTCTCATGAGTAATACAAATAATTACTAAGACAGACAGACCCTCTTTAAAAAAAATGGGCCAAATGCATTACATTCAGTAGCTGAAAATCCAACAAAACAACCAAATTCTATAATTAAAACATTCAATAGATTTTTATTTTATTTTTTAAAAGCACTTCAGGTTAACAATGTGCATGTTTTCCCTGTTTAGACAGTAACAAGACTTGACCACAGGACGGTCTCATGTACGACACCATCAGCTCGTCTCATTTCTTTGAAATATTTTACTTATTCCGGCAGATGCTTTCATTGCATTGATGAACGTGTATTACATTTGTCAAATCCAGCAGGAAGTGTGTGTGTGTGTGTGTGTGTGTGTGTGTGTGTGTGTGTGTGTATATATATATATATATATATATACACACATACACACACACACACATATATACAAACATACACAGAAATTCTGTATTATACCTCTACTATCACTGATATAACACTAGTTCTGTTTTATGACAGCCTGTACCTGACTGTTGCACCGCTCTAACATCAGACTGCTCCTGTTACAGCAGGTTTTTAGTACAGAAATGCTGTATGTGCCATTGTCTTATATTGATGGGTAGCTTCACTAAAGGTGACGAACCTTCCTGAATGAGGAGGCGGATAACAGACTTCTACGATTTCCAAGGAACTCTTTAAAAAAATAAACACCTATCAATAGTGATAAAAATGAACTGCCGCTCAGAGCAGGCAATAGCGGATGTAAAAGGACAGTGATCAGGCTCCAGCCATGACTATAGCAATTGTACCCTGAATAAAGCGCCTGCTGCAGCCTCACCCCCTGAACAGGCACCTTCTCCACCCTGTGAACCTATGAATAATTCCGTCCTGTGGTCGGCACATCATTGCACTGAGCTGCCTCTACCCCTGTGTGTACAAAAACCCGGTTTCAATAAGACCAAATTGTGCAGGCAAAGAGACCAACAACAAAAACATCAGTAATGAACATTGTACCCCAAATAATGCCGGCGGAGTCCTTACCAGCTTACTATAGTGGTATTTACAATAGCCGCAGTACTGCACATTGTCTGCTCCATTCCCTTCCTCTTCACAAAGAAGTCCTGCAAACTGTGCACTGAAACAACAAAGACAAATCCTTCAGCTTGTATCAGAAAACCTTCAAGGTGAAGTAACGGAGCAAACAACACAAACAAATCAAGACGGCGAATGCATTACCTACATATCACAACACTGGATTCTCACTTTAACCCCATAAGGATACGGACAATTTTGTCCTTCAGGACGCGAAGACAACCATAAAACTTATTTTCTTCCACTTATATACCGTATATGAGGGCTTGTTCTTTGCGGAACGCGTTGTATAAGTGAACAGGGCACTTATAGCTTAGCGGCTTTTGTGCCGGCATCATTACTATAGAGCCAAGGGTTAAGCTTCTATTCCTATTGGCGCTTTGAGCATCCGGCCGGGGTTTCCGTCATATTTGATGTAAAGAATAGCGCAGTATGCAGCTCTATTATCGTGGTTAAAACGACAGAAACCTGGACGGAACTCGACTAACCCGATTAGGAGTCAATGGGGCCCCGTCGGTTGCTGTTTGGATCTGTTGAACAGAAACCATGATGGCAGTGTGAACATAGTCCAACTAATTAAAATGGAAAAAGTTAAGAAATTATTATTATTTTTTTTCTTCCCAAAATTTAAGGAGGAAGGGGGTCTATACTGATAAAGGCAGTGAAGATTGAAAACTACGGTTTCTATTGGAAGATTTGCCTCTTTCCAGATGACTATTATATTGTATTTTCTACAATGAAACGTTGCTGATCATTAGATAAAATGTAATATTACCGCATATAGTAATATATACGTTTATCCATTTTT
Organism: Rhinoderma darwinii; assembly: GCF_050947455.1. NCBI lineage: Eukaryota > Metazoa > Chordata > Amphibia > Anura > Rhinodermatidae > Rhinoderma > Rhinoderma darwinii. The sequence goes on from NC_134691.1 coordinate 320,811,691, forward strand.
ATCACAAATTATGAATTGCTGCCACATTTTTTTTTTAAATGGGTTGTCTGGAAAACTTGTTTCCATATCCCCTCTTAAGGCTCCGGCTCTTCCGTGTATATGAGACCTTATGGTCAGGATTTACTAGATCTTGATTTAGAGATGTTTATATAAGTAAGTGTAAGGCTATTGTTAAAATTTGATTCCCGAGTGCTGATCCTGGGACTTCTTCATGGACAGGATATATAGAGCTCTATATACCTAGCCTACAACACGTGTACATTACAAAAATAAAGCTCCAAATAAAGTCTGTGATCCCGGACCACCACAGATTTACAGAAGGAAAGGCCTCTATAGAAAACGCAAACCGCTTTGGCACTGCTCAAAGATTTCTGCTACTGGAAAATACGACAACGCTTCTTTTAAGGGGTTGTATGGGTTTAGAAAAACATTGCCTCTTTCTTCCAAAAACAGCATCCCTCTTGTCTGAGTCTGGTAAGACAGCTCAGTCCCCACCAGACGCAGTCCATGGACAAGAGTGGCACCGAGACCGGAAGAAAGCAGCCATGTCTTTCCAGTCTCCTACAACCCCTTAAAACAAACTATTAGGGTATGTCCACACTGAGTTTTTTGCAGGCAGAAAAATCTGCCTCAAAATTGATTTTGCCCTGCCTGCACTTTCTTTGCGCCGCTTTTTGGTCGCGGGCGAAAACCGCTTTCTCTGTCTCCCGTTGACTTCAATGGGAGGTCAGAGACGGACCTGCCAGAAGAAAGAGAATGTCAGGGTTTTTTCCATGAGCGGTTTTTTCCGCTTGCGGGAAAAAAAACACCTCTGCTACCCATTGAAAATCAATGGGAGGCAATTACAGAGGTTTTTGGCGCAGTTTTCGCGTCAAAAACAGCGCCAAAAACAGCGCCAAAAAACTCTGCGTGAACTGGGCCCTACCGAATGGTTCTTTGCTTCAAATGTAATTTCAGATTTTTATTAAGAAATTTCTGAGCAGTGCCAAAGGGGCTTGAGTTCTACAGAGTCACTTCAATCTACAGTATCAAGTGGTGACAGTGTAAGATCACAAACTTCTCGAATGGGATATTGCCACATGTATCGTTGACCAGGTCCCTTTAGGCATACAGTCAGGGTTCATCATTGCTTGTCCCCATGTTTTAGCCAGTGTCACCTGTTACACCATTTTCTCGATATCGGACAACTCACCAGGTTACGTGGAAGGCCTGTCGACATCCATGTTTATTGCAGGTCATACAAGCCCCCGTAGCAGCTTTACTCTCACGCCCTTGCTCATCACAAATATAGCAAGTCTGCAAATAAGCAGAAAAAAACCCAACTGTTAGCATACAAGTCACCCCTTCATACAGTTTCATATGGTCATTAAAGGGTTACGATTAGGTATCAAATAGATCCCATGTAATTAAAATAAACAGATCACAATTCTACTGTATGAACTAAAAGTGGAAACCACTAGACAAATTTATTTCAAAAGGAATTGATGTCATTTATGCATTAAGTGGGCAAAAATGGGACAATACTTGTGTTTAGAGGACCTGTCATGCACATGTCTGTATTTTTAATCCGCAATTATGGACCCATTTAGGTCTATGGGCTACGGACACCTTTCCATATTTTTACGGATGGGTGTCCGTGCTGTAGAAATGTTTGTTTGGCCATAATTATGGCACGGACTCCCCATAGAAGTCTATGGGTGCTTCCGTAATTACAGACAGCTATAGCCGTCCGTAACTAGCGAAGCATTGCTAGGCGACGCCGGGTTTTCAGATGTTGCATATCATTTGTCGTTTTATTCTTCTTTTGGGGGATCAGTAAATACGCATGCATTACGGATGCACTATGGACCGTATTTAGGGACACCGTTCCGTATATGCGGATGACTATAAAGGACTACGGATCGGTATTTACGGACAGTATTTATGGATGGATGAAATCTACAGTCGTGTGCACGGGGCCTCACCTCTCCTGACGGGTCTGTTTTAGTAAATATTTGTATTCCCCACGAAATAGCAAATCTGGACCATCTCTTTTTAGAACTCTGCATTGTGCCATTCTTCTGTTATTCCTCCTAGAAATGTATGAATAAATTAACACTTGGGTGTTACCATTCCCCTTGACTGAGGGGGCGTGTCCCTACACAGTCTCTGTCAGCACTGATTGGACGGTGTCAGTCTGTGTAGGGACACACCCACAACTGGTAACACCCAGTTGTCAATTTATTCATACATTTCTAGGAAGAATAACAGAGGAATGTCACAATGTAGAGTGATGGTCACTAGCAAAACGGGCTTAGTTAGCAAAAGGGGCACCACGGACAGCGGATACATAAGGAAATCTAAATCGTTGGATTTTATTCCATTATCCTTTTATATGTGACTAGAATATAGGAGAAGGTAGAACAATATGAATATTTTTATCAATATATATGCATATCCATCCATTTTTGATGTGCTGTTCTGCGGAGTAATATTATATGGGCATCCGCTATTATTACATCAGGAAATAAGATTTCTTCACCTTTATACCACCAACTTTGAATTTAGTCCCAAGACATGAGGCTATGGCCGCTTCCCCGCCACATTATGATCTCGTTATACGAAAAGTCTACGGGACACCGGAAACAAATACATACCTGTTCAAAATGCGGCGAGAACTTGTCGCAAGCGCCTGCATCTCAAAGAATAAGCGAGGCCTAAATACGGATGTGTATAACTGGGGCACACAAGGGTTAAGAAGCCGGTGTGACTTGGAATTCAGTGCACATGATGGAGGATGTGGGGGGAAGGTAGGAGGTGAGTAGTGTCACGTGTAGCGTCTAAGTGATAACAAGCTAGAGGGGGATGGGTATCAAAAGCAATCAGAGAACCAGCTGGAAGTACTAAGCCAGGACTTACAGCAAGAGCAAGGAAAAAATGAGACCCTGAAAAGAGCAAAGCCGGAGTCATGTGCCTTCAGTCCTCCTATAGTGTACCGGGCAGGGCATTACACTGGAACAACCATACATACATGAGACGGGGGGGGGGGGGGTAGTCGTAATAACGAAGCAGAATGGGGCATTGGTAACAATGTTTTCAATAGTTTTTCTTTCCGCACTTCGAGAAGTGTAGCCATAATGGAAAGGTTTCCTACGGTTTTGGCATCCAAATCTGCTTAGAGAGGATTGGGACGTTAGAATCTAAATTTCCAGTTATTGGTGATGGGGAAACAATGAAATATTGTGGGTCCCTGGTCATGTGAAGACAAAACTGCTTACAATAAATAAATCCTCCGAGGCAGTCAACTGAATCGGCTAGAAGGAAGCGGGCATTCAAGCCGGTGATTTGGTCGTTTAGTTGTTAGGCTGGTTGTGAGCCGTGCAAAGAGGGCAAAGAGTGGCTGCATTCCCACGGGAAGAGGACACCTCCGGCCTTCTTGTAGGAAACAGGTTTCACTGTCCAGAAAGGATTTAACCCCTGGCATGCCGGCAGAGGCAGTGATGCTTGGCCGCATGGCTATACACAGGTCTGTGCCTTCATTGTAGCTATGGTTTACATGGCATCTTTCCCCTTCCGAGGCCTCTAGGTCTAGTCTTTTATGAGACAGAAATCACTTGTATGCCCCAAATCTGTGTTGGAGACTTTCCCACGTTTGTTTGTAAATGACAATCTATGAAGAACTTGGCCTGACCTGAAAAAAGGGAAGGGGAGGAGGAGGGTGAAATATTCCGCTTTAGTGGCCTCCTTGAATTAAACGGCTTCACCTTGCAACGGCTGCCAAAATATTACTCTCACAAGGTGTGTTAAGCTGCCGTACAGACCAGGAGAATTCTTTTTTTTATTACTATTCTCACGGGCAAAACTTGGTACTAACGCAATATACGCAAAAAGATTTACATTGAGCTACCTGTAAAAAGAGGACAGGAGGCGTTCAACGTAAATCAAGCGCTGCATCAGCAATCAGAAAAGACTGGAAGGGACATCGCACATAAATAAGGATTCACACAAACATTCAAAGACAAAAAACAAAACAAAAGGAAAACCTATAAAAACTATTCGACACGGTGTTAACTGCACAGCAACATCTGAATGGACCCTTAGGCTATGTTCACACGGGGTATTTTGCCGAGTTTTTTGACGCGGAAACCGCGTCGCAAAACTCGGCAGAAACGGCCCGAGAACGCCTCCCATTGATTTCAATGGGAGGCGTCGGCGTCTTTTTCCCGCGAGCAGTAAAACTGCCTCGCGGGAAAAAGAAGCGACATGCCCTATCTTCGGGCGCTTCCGCCTCTGACCTCCCATTGACTTCAATGGGAGGCAGGAGAAAGCGTATTTCTCGCTGTTTTATGCCCGCGGCGCTCAATGGCCGCGGGCGAAAAACGGCGCGATAATTGCCGCGAAAATCGGCGTGCAGGGAGAGGAATATCTGCCTCAAAGTTCCAAACTGAATTTTGAGGCAGATATTCCTCCCCCAAAATACTCTGTGTGAACATAGCCTTAAGGCTATGTTCACACGGAGTATTTTTCAGGCAGAATTTCTGCCTCAAAATTCCGTTTGGAAGTTTGAGACAGATTTTCCTCTCCCTGCACGCCGATTTTCACAGCGTTCTTCGCCCGCGGCCATTGGGCGCTGCGGGCATAAAACGCAGCGAAATACGCTTTCTCTGCCTCCCATTGAAGTCAATGAGAGGTCAGAGGCGGAAACGCCCGAAGATAGGGCATGTCACTTCTTTCTCCCGCGAGCCGGTTTTACTGCATTGAAATCGACGGGAGGCATTTCCGGGCCGTTTTTGACGAGTTTTTTGGCGCGGATTCCGCGTCACATAACTCGTCAAAATACTCCGTGTGAACATAGCCTTAGGCTGGGTTCACACTGAGTTTTTTGCAGGAGGAAAATCTGCCTCAAAATTTCATTTGGAATTGAAATCAATGGGAGGCATTTTCAGCCGTTTTTTGGCGCGTTTTCCAACGCGGTTTCCGCGTCAAAAAACATGTAAAAAAAACTCCATGTGAACTGGCCCTTATAGACTTTCCTATTAATTTGTAGTGATAATGCTTCTCATACAACTGTATTAAAAGAATACAGGGCATTGGGGTTTTTAAGGTTTGTTTTTCTTTCTTCCAAGACAACTCATAAAAGAAAAGGAAAGCTAGAGACATAAAGAAAAACAAAAATGAAACAACAAATAATAACAAAAAATACAACACATCCAATTAAATAAATAAGAAACAATCCTTACAAAAACTAAATATCCGAAGAGAGCAAACTCTGTACACGATACCGGACTAAGCTGCCGCCTATTAGACTCTCATAGGTCTACAATGAGATTATGGGGCAGCCCTGTGGATGGAGCTCTTGTGATATACCATGTAAGGGTTAACAGATTTTCCCTTCACTCTCCAGGTTTATTTGTTGGGAGGTGAATTCTTTGCGGCTGAGGTCTGTGATGGTGATTTGGGCAGGTTTATTTGTCAATGACAATCCATGCATAGTCTAACACACATCAAAGGGGAGAAAATGCTCTTCCGTGTCTACAGCCCAGATTCCCTCATTTCCTGTTGCTGTCTGCTCCAGCGTCAGATTAGCAGCAATAATATGAAAGGTCCGAGAAACAGTGGCTGCGACATATGGAATTTTAATAAACGGCTTTAAGACCAGATCCTGGAGCCTTTTCTGCAGTATGGGCATGCACGAACAATTATGTGGTGGCCAGCGCTGCAGGAAACACAACTCGTCTTTATTTTACTTTATTATTATCGTCTTTGTCTTATTTTTTTATGCCTAAATAAAATATACTGACACTGGGGATAAAAATTTGCAGCCCTTCAATCTGTGCACTGGAATATTTCACAGTATAGACGACCCCCTTCCCATTATCACCAGTCTCTCTGTAATATAGCAGAGTGTGTTGTAAGTATTAAGGAAATCCCTAGATGACACCAAAGCCCTATAAGGATTACATCAGGGGCTACTGCGCAGCCAGACCCCCGACTTGACAGACGGGATCAAGGTCTCCATATATCGTACATTATTCTCAGGACTCATTCACTGCAACCCCTATACACACACACATATATATATATATATATATATATATATATATATATATATATATATACACACACACACACACATACATACATACACACATTATATATATATATATACATACATATATTTATACACACACACACATATATATATATATTTATACGCACACACACACACACACACACACACACACACACATACGAATTCCGAAACAGCAGGAAGAGAATTATGCTGCAGATATAGCAGAGCCGAATTTGTTATTCAATTCTGTAAGAATGATTATAAAATTTTCCAGCAGTCCTATGCAAAACGAAAGATAACGCTTTTCAATATCACAACAAATAACTTTAGCTTTGCTGCACCTGTATATGGAGGTACAAGATTAAGTATATTTCAATCAACAAGCATAGTTGTAAATTATGAAAAAAATTAAAGGACTGTAGTTTTCCATAGCACTGACCCTACAGATCTGTATTACAAACTGATGGGACACTTTAGGTGTGCACTTATGGAGACGCCTCTGTGAGACGCAGTGGGGCAGGTTCCATAATACTGGCGTGTAATATGCCAGTCTTCGTATAAACATTGATGGATAAATATGCACCTAATTAAAGAGGCATACACCTCTTAATAAATTAGGCACAGCTTTGGGCCGTCCGTGCACGAGAAAGGGAAATCAACGCTCGCTATGAGTTGGTATAGATTTCCGCTATAATTTACGCCAGTTTCTGGTGTAAAATATAGTCAAAGTTTTGAGAAGCGACAGGCCCTGCTCCCTTTCACTAAGCTTTGACGACTTTTCTGAAAAGTTTCTGAAGCAATAATAAAAAAATAAAAAAAAAAGACAAAAGTCGTAATTTTAAATAAATCTGCCCCGTTTTCTCCTCTAGATGATGTAATGTATGACGCCATAGAAGGCTGTACATGTCGTATTGCGGTAGATTCAAGCTTCAATTGAAGAGTAATACCCCCAACCTGAGGTCGTCATCTTAATCTTCCAAATTACAGATCGCTAGGGTTACACGTAACATGAATCTAAATCAGCGCAACAGAGAGGATTCTAGCCATATGGGCTATGTGGTTCCAAAGCAGTACAACCAAGACCCGGCTGGCGCAGCTTTGGCAAAAGTGCAAATCGCTAAGCTGCTGTGATATTGCAAAAAGGAAATTGCTGCTCCCGTCCTCTCTGCAACGTAACCGCAGAATAAAATAGCAGCATTTTAGCGTTTCCATATTTAATTGATGCTCCTGCCTCAGCAAGGTCAACCACGGCTCAGTAAATGGTACAATGATAAATGTATCTAGAAATCACAACGTAGGTGGTCACATTCATAGGAGTGACCAAACTGCCCCATCACAAACACATCTGACGGTGGAAATCCCAACCGTGGCCATCACCAATAACAGTCCACGTGTGCCGGGTACCGACTAAAGGCAAAACCTATGTATACCACAGTTGGGTGACCAGTTTGTCCCCTGTTGCGGCCAAGGTGGCATTGGGATGTTCTAATTTTCTCCCTTCACCAGAAAGTGCAGCGGATTCCCGCATGAAAATATGAAGGAAACAAAATTATCGTGATGAGAAATCTTTGACCTCGTTGACGCAGAATTTGCGGACATAATAGTAGACGTAAGACTTTCAGGCAGAGCATAACATGCAGACAAATATTTGGCCTCTGATGTCACTGGATTTTCATGTAAATTAAATTAATTACATTTTCACACTTGTATTGTACAATTTGTCCAGTTCCTGTAATTCCCCTTAAATAACATTTCATGGTTTAAATCTATATATAAAACATTTAATAACTTTGAAAGTATTTGGCTGTTTTTTGTATCAATTTTGAAATATTTAATGTTTTCACCTTCCTTTTGCATGCTTTTAAAATTCTGCTAGTTGCCCTTGGATACAGACAGCAGATTATCACCACTCTGCTGTCAGTCATGTGACCTAAGTGTCAATTGCTGGTGTTCCTGCTGGTAATCTCTCATGGTCATGTTAGACAGAAGGCATTCGGTACTGGTTACTATGGGATGTTATGTCAAAATGAGACAACACATTCTGTGGCACACCATGAATTGCTATAATAATAGATCAATAATAGCCAAGATTACAATACTTTTGTCCTAGCACTCGGGTTATGAATGGAGTTAGTTTTACTAGCTTCCACAGATTAGATTGTGAGCCCCACTTGAGACAGGAAAAGTCTGGCTATAATTATAATGCCTTACGGCCCTTGCACACAAACGTGAATCTCGTCCGTGTACTGTGCATGGCAATCACGCACAGCACACGGGTCCATTGATTTCAATGGGGCCGTTCACACATGCAGAAGTTTTCACTCACCTACGCGCCCATTGAAGACCACGCACAGCACAAGGATGCCCAATGCATTAAAAAAAATTAAAAAAAAGTGCTTTGCGAGTGCGTGAAAAACTCGCCACTCGCAAAGCACAGATGCAACAACACAACGCACACGGACAACATTTACGCGCGTAAGTCTGTCACGCTCGTGTGAATGCAGACTTATCCGGATGAGCATATAATTCAGCCATGTGACGCCGTTTTTTTTGTTTTTTTCTTACGACTGCATGTACTTCTATGGGGCTATTCACATGGCCATTGTTTTAACGGGCCGTGTCAAGGGCCTGTGAAAAAATAGGACATGTCCTATTTTGTCCGTTTTCACTGATACCTCAATAGACTCAAGCCTATGAGGTATCTGTGAAAACGGGTCCCGCACGGGTGCACAACGGGCGCTTTTCACGGGCAATATGACACGCGCTCGTCTGAATTAGGCTGTACAGAGAGAGGCACGTGCAGTCAATGGGCTCCATACCTCAGAGCTATAGGCACTCTGTGTGGCACCGTATGGTGCTCCATATGGCTCCTCATATGTTTAATGGCTCTGTATAAAAAGGGTAAAGCTTAGCTTATAGGAAAGAATAGCGCTGTAATACAACATCTGATAGCGCATGCCACACTTTATTTTATTAATTAAATAAAATTCTGTTGGATTCAGACAAGCAAAAACCTCCGTGTGAAAGTAGAAGCGTCCGGGGGTACAGTAGGGCACCACAGAAGTCTACGAGTGCCGAACAAGGGCTCTATAAACTCTGTACAATGCGGACGAGTGCACGTGGGTCACATGCATCAACTATTTCAATAAGGAAAAAATAATAAATGAATAAATAAGCGAACGCATAAATGCACAGGACATAGAGGGAGGGGGGGACCTATGTGTGCAAACCATAAAGCAACCCACCACCTCCAAATGTCATCTTCACTATACACAACTGTTTTCTACATCAGAAAATTCTAGAATTCCTTAGGAATTTTTCCAGTGGGGAATATATCATAGAAATGGCAAAAAAAGGGGAACACTTTATGATCTGCGATATTTATCTACAAGTCAGATTATTCCATGGAGTCTAGAATTTGAGAAGCGCTATAAATGTCTACCTTACAAAGCCACTTCAATAGTGTAATGTACGGAAGGGGGGGAGGGGGAGTAGCGCACCTTTAGCAGCCAGTGCGGATCTGCGGCCACCTCCAGCTGTAGTTTTACATTCCTGTTCAGGAAGATATTATATTAACACAACTACAAGCATCGCAAGCTCTCAGGGCTTTCAACAATGACAGAATAAAACATTACAACTGGTGTCAATCTGCAATGAAAACTTCTGTAATGCAAAAAACAGATTCCTCGATGCCGGAAAGGTCTCACAAGACGAGTGTACGCTGCAGAATTTGTTGTACATGATAATCTGTATTTAGTATGAAATACTTTCCACTCGCAACACTCTGCTACATGTTGAATGGGATCAAGCAGAATAACCGCACAGGGGAACGCACCACTACACAACGTAAAGGGTTCTCAATATTATTCAGACCTCATTCAGTCAAGCGTGTCCGTTTTGTGTCCGCAAAAAAACAGACCATATTTAATCCATTTCAGTTCCGTGCGCCATCAGGGTTTGCTCCGTGCGCCATCAGGGTTTGCTCCGTGCGCCATCAGGGTTTGCTCCGTGCGCCATCAGGGTTTGCTCCGTGCGCCATCAGGGTTTGTTCCGTGCGCCATCAGGGTTTGCTCCGTGCGCCATCAGGGTTTGCTCCGTGCGCCATCAGGGTTTGCTCCGTGCGCCATCAGGGTTTGCTCCGTGCGCCATCAGGGTTTGTTCCGTGCGCCATCAGGGTTTGTTCCGTGCGCCATCAGTTTTTAATGTCCGTGTTGGTGCACATTTATTTTTTTCCCAACATTTCTTTAGCACCGGTTGCGTGAAACACGTACAGCACACGGACGACGTCCGTGTGCGGTCCGTGATATTCTCACACACCCGTAGACTTCAATGGGCGATGTGGTCCGCAAAAACGGACCAGAATAGGACATGCAGTGAGTTTCACGCAACGAAAACACGCTGCGTGAAAAATCACTGACGTCTGAATAGCCCCATTGAATTGCATGGGTCCGTCTGCTGTCCGTTTGTAATAGACAGCACACGGGCGTATACAACGTTCGTCTGAATAAGGCCTTACTGGTCATATTGAAGGTTGTGTGTCTACTTCTCCTCCCCAGGCCGCCTCAGGACACGTACACACACGTGTGTTTTCTGCACATGTGAATAGCATTGGAAAAGGAAGCCAATAGTAATAAACAGATGCGGCTTTGTTTTGCACAAAGGGAATGAATGCGGAGGCATATGACCGACCGTGCAATAATAAATGATCGGGTCGCTGATTTCATACATCATGTTTGGAGGAGGATAAAGCTTTGCTGGAGGGAACAGGCAAATGTATGGAGAAAGGTCTATGAAAATGCAGCGTGTTCTCAGCCTTAAAGTGAAGGTCCAACCTTAAACACCATCTTATTTTTATCATTTCAAGAGATCAAAAATTCTGTGCCAATTCATTTCTATATATATATATATATATTGTATAAAAGTCAGAGCTCCCGGTTTCTGATCCAGAGCTCCAAATCACCTGCATAGACAGAGGGGGTCATTTATTAAGACTGGTGTTTCATATTCCAAACACGCTGGAGTTAAATACACTTGATCTATAAAGAGGGACGCATCGCTGGCTGCCTGTGCAACAAAAAAGCCTCAGATGGCGTAAATGTGCGTAATCATTTATGGCAGTTTCTCGCGTAAATTATAGTAATATTTGGCAGAGCCCATGGTACCCCCTGTTTTTTTTGTGGCGTGGAAGGCGCACGTGGCACAAATGGCCACATTTTTTTGTGCAAATTGCGATTCCTCTACCTAGAACGAGCACCACTAGAGGGTGCTCAGGAGCTTACTGTATGCTGTTTATACAATGAACTCAAGAATTACTCAGTATGCAGCAAGCTCCCTCTAGTGATGGCTGGGTGTAGCTAGAAATTTATCATTTAAATTTATGTCTATGCAGAGGATTTATAGCGGTGTATCAGAAAAAAAACAGAACTCGCATCACTGTAAAAATATATTAAGAAATTTATCATGACAATGTTGGACCTAAAATGACATGGTGGAAATTCATTTTAAAAGGGATTCTCCTAACTGGAAGATGTACGTTTCTGGCGGTAGTCACAGCTAGGAGTAACACTGGTTAATCGAATAATAAAACCCAGTCATTCACCCTGTTAACCCTTTCATGACCAAGGGTCATTTATACCCCTGACCAGGTCAAACTTTCAATTTCTGCTATGCACTTCTTTAAACGATAATCTCTTTGCAACCCGCTTTGAATATCACAGCTATTTTTACTTCATTTTTTACAAGACTTGAGGCTTTCATTCTCTAGATTAGTGTAACCCCTTACCGCACCAGGACGCACCGGTACATCCTGTATTGCAGTGCTTTAAGGCACCGGGACGTACCTGTGCGTCCTGGCTAAAAACTATCACCGTGTCAAATGACAGGGTGACAGAACAGTGACCTCAACTGTTTATGACAGTTAATCAGCAGAGTAAGATGGCAGGGGACCAATCACAGCGGTCCCCGGCCGGCGATTGCTGTGATTGGTCAGTCACAGCAGACTGACCAATCACAGCTCCATGAGAAGGTGTATGTGATAGCGCTGGCCCAGAAGCTGAGCCAGCGCCAACACCGCCGGTTATCGGCTGTCCGACACCCCGCTGTAACGGCCAGGACCGGAGCTAAGCTCCGATCCGGCCGATTAACTCCTTAGATGCTGCGATCGCTGCATCGAAGTGTCTTCTAGCCTGTCGGCAACCATGATGGTTGCCACGGACGTTGGTGTCAGTTGTTTGTCACAGCGGACAACGTGCTCTAACGGCCAGGACCGGAGCTAGGCTCCGATCCGGCCGATTAACCCCTTAGATCACACCCTATGGTTGCGAATGGCAACCCGCTGGTAAGCGAACCCTAATAGGCTTGCTGTCAGTGAATAGCTGACAGCTCTAATACAGTGCACTATGTAGGTAGTGCAGTGTATTAGAATAACGATCACGGCTTTATGCCTTCAAGTCCTCTAGTGGGACAAAAAAGTTAAAACAAGTTAATAAAAATGTTGTAAAAAAAATAATAAGTTTCATGTTAAAAAACGCTAACAGCCTTTTTTCCCATAATAAGCCTTTTATTATAGGAAAAAAACGGGAAAAAAAAGTACACATATGTGATATCCCCGCGTCCATAATGACCCGAACTATAAAAATATCACGCTATTTTACCCGCACGGTGAACACCGTAAAAAAATAAAATAAAAAACTATTCCAGAATCGCTGTTTGTTAGTCACTACCCCTCCCAAAACAGAATAGAAAAAGGGATCTAAAAGTTGCATGTACCCCAAAATTATACCATTAAAAACTACAGCCCGTCCCGCAAAAAAACAAGCCCTCCCACAGCATTTTTCACGGAAAAATAAAAAAGTTATGGCTCTCAGAATATGGCGACACCAAAAATAAATAATTTGAAACAAAAGTGATGTTATTGTGCAGACGCTGCAAAACATAAGAAAAACTATATACATATGGTATCGCTGTAATCGTACTGACCCGCAGAATAAAGTAAAATGGTCATTCACAGCGCATGGAGAACGCCATAAAAAATAAAATAAAAACATCAGAATTGCCGGTTTTTGGTCACCTTGCTTGACAAAAAATTAAATTAAAAAATCGCATGTACCCCAAAATGGTACCAATGAAAACTACATATTGTCCCGCAACAAATAAGCCCTCACACAGCTACGGTGAATAAAAAATAAAGAAGTTCTGGCTCTCAGAATATGGCGATGCAAAATGGGCAGTGTCCAAAAGTGGATAAGATCGGGCACCATTTATCAGTGCAACACCGGCCACATGTCCATGAAATATTATTTATTTACTTCATTATTATACCCTCTTATTATGCCCTGATGTACTCCGCACAGCTTACATATACCCCCACATCATAAACTGAAATACCAGCATAACCCCAAACAAAACTACCACTAAGCAAAATCTGCGCTCCAAAAGCAAAATGGTGCTCCCTCCCTTCTGAGCCCTGCAGCGTGCCCAAACAGCAGTTTACGCCCACATATTCACACATTACGTCCGTAATGGACGGAACGTATTTCGGCCGCAAGTCCCGGACCGAACATACTGCAGGGAGCCGGGCTCCAAGAATCATAGTTATGTACGACGCTAGGAGTCCCTGCCTCTCCGTGGAACTACTGTCCCGTACTGAAAACATGATTACAGTACGGGACAGTTGTCCTGCAGCGAGGCAGGGACTCCTAGCGTCGTACATAACTATGATGCTAGGAGCCCGGCTCCCTGCACTGTGTTCGGTCCGGGACTTACGGCCGAAATACGTTCCGTCCTTTACGGACGTAACATGCTCGTGTGAAAGGCCCCTAACAGTTTGAGGTATTTGTCGTCTTCAGTGGCACGAACTGGGCACAACATATTGTGCACTAAAATGGCATATACCTGTGGAAATTTGCAATTTTTACTTTGCACCATCCACTGAGCATTCATTTCTAATAAAAAAAACAAAAACCTGTGTGGTCAAAATGCTCACTACACCACTAATAAAAGCCCTAAGCCCTGTCATATGTCCAGGCAAATGATAAATGCCTTGAGGGGTGTAGTTTACAAAATGGGGTCACTTCTCAGGGTTTTACACTCTACTCTGGTACCTTAGCGAGCTCTGCAAATGCGACATGGCGCCCGTACACCAGTCCAGCAAAATCTGCGCTCTAAAAAACAAATGGCGCTCCTTCCATTTTGAGCTATGCCATGTGCCCAAACAGCAGTTTAGGGCCACACATGGGGCATTGCCGTACTCGGGAGAAATTGGGTAACAAATTGTGTGGTTTTTTTTCTCCTATTACTCATTGTGGAAAAAAAAAATTGGGTGCAAAACTACATATTTTTGGCGAAAAAAAAATACATTTTTCATTTTCACTGCCTCATTCTAATACAATCTATGAAACACCTGTGGGATAAAAATGCTCACTACACCCCTAGATGATTACCCTGAGGGGTATAGTTTCCAAAATGGAGTAATTTCTCAGGGGTTTCTACTGTACGGGTACCTCAGGGGCTCTGCAAATGCGACATGGCGCCCAAAAAAAACAATCAACCAAAATCTACATGCCAAGTAGCACTCCTGCCATTCCGAGCCCTGCCGTCTGTGCAAGCAAAAATGAAAAAAATTCAACATTCTAGTGGAAAGAATGTAGATTTTCATTTTCACTGCCTAATTCCAATAAATTCAGCAAAAAAACAGTGGGGTCAAAATGCTCACTATACCACTAGATAAGTTCTACGAGGGGTGTAGTTTCCCAAATAGGGTCACTTTTGCGGGGTTTGCACTATTTTGGCCCCTCAGTGGCTTTGCAAATGTGACATGCGCCGCAAACCATTCCAGCAAAACTTGAGCTCCAAAAGTCAAATGGTGCTCCGACCTTTAAGCCCCGCTGTGTGTCCAAACAGCAGTTTATTACCACATATGGGGTATTCCTGTGCTCAGAAGAATTTGCTTTACAAATCTTGGGGTGCTTTTTCTCCCTTATCTATTGTAAAAATGAAAAAATCTGAGCTAAAACTACATTTTATTAGAAAAAATTTAGATTTTCAATTTCACGGCATAATTCTCATAAATTCTGCAAAAAACCTGTGGGGTCAAAATGCTAACTATACCCCTAGAAATATTCCTTGAGGGGTGTAGTTTAAAAAATGGGTCACTTTTTGGGGGTTTCCGCTGTTTTGGTCCCTCCAGGGCGTTGCAAACACGACATGGCACTGAAAACTATTCCAGCAAAATCTGCTCTCCAAAACCGAAATGGTGCTCCTTCCCTTGTGAGCCCTGCCGTGGGTCCAAACAGCAGTTTATTACCACATATGTTGCATTGCCGTGATCGGGAGAAGATGCTTTACAAATGTTGGGGTGCTTTTTAGAAAAAAGTAGATTTTCATTTTTACAGACTAATTCCAATAAGTTTAGTAAAGAAACTGTGGGGTCAAGATGCTAACTGTACCCCTAGACAAATTTCTTGAGGGGTGTAGTTTCCAAAATGGGGTCACTTTTGGGGGGTTTCCACTGTTTTGGCACCACAAGACCTCTTCAAACCTGACATGGGGCCTAAAATATATTCTAAAAAAGACTGCCCCAAAATCCACTAGGTGCTCCTTTGCTTCTGAGGCCTGTGTTTCAGTCCAGTAGCACACTAGGGCCACATGTGGGATATTTCTAAAAACTGCAGAATATGGGCAATAAATATTAAGTTGTGTTTCCCTGGTAAAACCTTCTGTGTTGAAGAAAAAAAATTACCATCAATGAATTTTGGCAAAAAAAAAATTGCAAATTGTAAATTTCCCCTCTACTTTGCTTTAATTCCTGTGAAACGCCTAAAGAGTTAAAACATTTTCTGAATGCTGTTTTGAATGCTTTGAGGGGGTCTAGTTTTTAAAATGGGTTGATTTATGGGGACTAATATAGAAGGCCCTCAAAGCCACTTCAGAACTGAACTGGTCTCTGAAAAAATTGCATTTTGAAATTTTCTTGAAAATGTGAGAAATTGCTGCTAAAGTTCTAAGCCTTGTAACGTCCTAGAAAAATAAAAATACTTTTAAAAACGATGCAAACGAAGTAGACATATGGGAAATGTGAACTAGTAACTATTTTGTGTGGTATTACTATCTGTCTTACAAGCAAATACATTTAAATTTAGAAAAATTCTAATTTTTGCACATTTTCTCAGAATTTTGTGGTTTTTCACAAATAAACACTGAATATATCGACCAAATTTTACCACTAACATAAAGTACAATATGTCACGAGAAAACAATCTCAGAATATAGTTTACTAAGAAAAGGGACAATCACTCATAACCGCGAGATATTTGCCTTTCCTTTGTCATTTTCTCGAGATCAATAACTGCTGTATACGGTCGCTAGTATTTTGTTATCCTCTTCTAAATGAGATTTATCTTTAAATGCACCAAAGAAGGACAACTGTCAATCATATGAATAGGTGGGAATTTGCACATTTATAAAGGTTATCTGCTCTGAATGAATGTATAATTTTAGTGAACCGGTCTATAAAAAAAAAAAATTAAAAAAAAAAAAAATTTAAATGATAAATTCTGATTTTCAAAAATATATCTTCGCCATTCTGAGAGGACGGCATTAAAAAATGTCATGTTTGACAGCTGCGACTTTTCCAATTATTTATATTTACGGGCTGAATGCATTGATCTGGTGCCCTTGACAATATATTGCTGCAAGGCCTCATGTACCGGCGTATTACAGGTACACGTTGTACTGAATCGTAATATGGTACTTATATGGCTCTCCCGCAGCGGTTTCTAGAACTCCCATAGACTTCAATGTAAAGAGCCACAAGGCCACTTCTCCACTGAGCGGCCGCTTTGCATCGGCAAACAAACCCTTGTTCTCCCCATAGGTGAGGCCCCACAATATGGATCCTGGCGATATGCCATAAATGCTTCACATGAGAATACATTCATTAAGGTGACTAGACAATTACTTTGGACTAACAGAACGTATAAAACATGACTAAAAAGTCTATCTGTGCATATATCAGACGACACTTAAAAGGGTTGCACAGGTTTAGAAAAACTTGGCTTCTTTCTTGCAGAAACAGCGCCACACCTGCCCACAGGTTGCGTGTGGTATTGCAGTTTAGCTCCATTCATTTCAATAGAGTAGAGCTGCGATACAAGACAGCCCATGAATAGGTGGGGGAACTGCTTCCGGAAGAAAGAAGCCATGTTTTTCACCTTCTGCACAACCCCTCTAACTAATCAGGAATTTGCATGCCCCCTTTAACTCTTTAATGACGGTATCTGGATAGCAAAAAAAAAACCTGTATTTTATTTACATCGAACACGGAGTTCTCTCCCCCAGAGTTTTTGAATGGATGAGAATTTTTAGCTTATGCCTCACGAGCTTCATAGTAGGAGATTTTGTCAGTAGGGGAGGGGAATCCTAAGACAACACAGTGGCAATTGGAAGAACACTTATTTTTCTTCATGGTTATTCACTTTGAAATTTCCTCTCGCTATCAAAATGGCTTCCCACAATGATGTACCAGCGTTACCAGACATTCTTCACACTTTCAAGCTGTAAAAAAAAATTGATAATTTACCTTATTGTATCTTTCATGTGGCACCGACTGTAAGACAATAGGCTCCATCGTAGAAACATTTGCAAATTGGACTTCTGGAATATATAGTGCACATACCACATGAGCCCAACCTGGAAGAGAGAACGGTCTGTTACTACATGAAACACAAAAGCCCTGGGGATCGGTCATCGAAACCAATCTCTTTATTAAATGAACGCATCAATCAGATGCCCTCACAACACTAAGCAGTCCCTCAACTACCAATCAGGTGCCCTCACAACACTAAGCAATCCCTCAACTACCAATCAGGTGCCCTCACAACACTAAGCAATCCCTCAACTACCAATCAGGTGCACTCACAACACTAAGCAATCCCTCAACTACCAATCAGGTGCACTCACAACACTAAGCAATCCCTCAACTACCAATCAGGTGCCCTCACAACACTAAGCAATCCCTCAACTACCAATCAGGTGCCCTCACAACACTAAGCAGTCCCTCAACTACCAATCAGGTGCCCTCACAACACTAAGCAGTCCCTCAACTACCAATCAGGTGCCCTCAAACACTAAGCAATCCCTCAACTACCAATCAGGTGCCCTCACAACATTAAGCACTTCAACTACCAATCAGAGACCTCAAAACGCTATGCATTCCCTCACCTACAAATCAGGGGGCCTTAGGCAAAAGCACATTGAACATATCAATTAATTGCTTGTGTCAGATTTTTAATATTTTCAGCCCCCCCCCCCAAAAAAAAGTTTGCCTAAACTGCTGTGTTTTTCCATAAATATGAATAAATTGTTGCAAAAACTCCAAAATTGATAAACACTAAAACGAACACGTGTAAATTTAACCTTGGACAAAAGTAGATTTTTGGAATATCCCTTTAAGTGGGTATTTTTCTATTTTAACATTTTACAGCCACAACTTATATTTTTTTAATGAAAAGCCCCTTAAAGCAAATGTTTCCCTTTGAACAGCATTTAACGATTTTATATAGAGAAAATATCTGCGGCTTTACTTCTCTTCTACTGATCCTACACTACAATCTGTATAAGGCCTTATTTACACGAACGTAATATACGCGCGTGCGACGCGCGTGCTTTGCACGCATGTCGTACGCACCTATATTAGTCAATGGGGCAGTTTAGACGATGCGTGAATTGCGCTCAGCGCGTGTGCGCAGAAAAAAACTCACGACATGTTCTATAATCGTGCGTTTTTCGCGCACTCACGCACCCATTGAAGTCAATGGGTGCGTGAAAACCACGCATGCCGCACGGAAGCACTTCCGTGCGAACTGCGTGATTCGCGCAAGAGCTGTCAAACTCCTGAATGTAAACAGAAAAGCACCACGTGCTTTTCTGTTTACAAACATCCAAACGGAGTGTCAAATTCGAAATGAGCGCACCGAACTTCACCGGGTTCGGCCCAACTCGTTTTGACCGAAACCGGTAAAAAATGTTCGGGTACGCGACGTCAGGAGACAGTCACTGTCCACGGTGCTGAAAGCGTTAAACTGGTTCAGCACCATGGACAGTGACTTCCGCTCTGAAAATCCATGAACCTGTAAAAAAAAAAAAAGACGTTCTGACTTACCGATAACTCCGGTCCGACCTCCCGGGATGACAGTTCAGTCCAAGTGACAGCTGCAGCCAATCACAGGCCAAGCACAGGCTGCAGCCAATCACAGGCTGCAG